>NC_091951.1:244072999-244242999 GCF_031021105.1 Erythrolamprus reginae | reverse complement strand
ACAAACATACTATGCATAACATGTAATGGCCTAGGGGGAAGGAATATCTCAACTCCCCCATGCCTGGTGGTATAAGTGAGTCTTGAGTAGTTTACGAAAGACAGGGAGGGTGGGGGCAATTCTAATCTCTGGGGGGAGTTGGTTCCAGAGGGCCGGGGCCACCACAGAGAAGGCTCTTCCCCTGGGGCCCGCCAAATGACATTGTTTAGTCAACGGGACCTAGAGAAGGCCAACTCTGTGGGGCCTTATAGGTTGCTGGGATTCGTGCGGTAGCAAGCAGTTCTGGAGGTAAAAAATACTAGTCTACAGCACATTTATTGACTGCTTTTTCCTTCATTGTTGTTGGTTGATCCTAAAAGGCAAAATGTATTTATCATTACAATCTCTTATTGTCAATTCTAAGGCTGGTTGTCTATCTGTTGATAAAAGCTTGATCTTTTGTATATTAAATTTTGGTCCCATTTTTTTCACCCCTTGGTTTTTATGGCTAGAGCTCATACATCCTTTGCATTTTTGGCAGGTTAACTAAGTTTCTCCTTCCAATTTGAAAAAATACCATCCTCCTCTTCTTCCAATCCAGCTTCTGCTAATATACGTATATTCAGCATATACTGTAGATTAAACAAATAAGGGGAGAGTAGAGAGCCTTGTCTCTCTCCTTTACCCAGCTGGAGCCAGTCTGATTCACACAATGTTCTATCTAAACTGGGGCTTCCTAATCTGTATATATGTTTTGCAGAAGAATAATGAGATGCTCTGGGATTCCTATCTTTCTAAAAACATTCCACACTTTGACATGACTGACAGAAATAAAATATTTTCCAATCAGCCAGTAACTTCTTTTTTGGTGTTGTTTGGCTTTCTCATTATCCATTGTGTAATAGAAATAATGTCTCATATTCCTTGGCCTTTTCTAAATTCACCTTGAATATCATGTAGGGTTTTGATCTGCATTGGATGCTCCTAAGCATTATTCTTAGCCTTAATTGCAAAAATTAAGAATATCAGACAATAGTTTGCACACTCTGACGGGTCTTCTTTGCCACTGGAATGTAGACCAAACTCTTCCAATGTGTTGGCCATTGCGTTGTTCTCCAGATTTGCTGGCATAGCTTAGTTAAAACCTTTATTTCTTCTCTTGTTTGTCATATTTCTGGAGTATTTCATCAGATCTCCTAACCTTCTCACGTGGTAATAACGTTTAGTACAGAGAATATCTTTAACGTATCTTGGATGTTGACATCTCTATTGAACTATATTTCACTATATTCCTTCCATTTACCACCCCCCCCCCAGCCCACCATTACATTACAATGTTATATGTTACATGAGGTTCTTGCACTTCAGTTTTGGAGACGGCTAATTTGAATGACTGACATGGCAACTTTGGTAATATCCATATAATGTTACAATATTTACAGAATGCAGAAAGACAGGTGTCTAAAAAGAAAAAAAAGACAAAGAAAACCACACACAAACAGAAATACAAAAACAAAACAAAACACCCCAAACCAACCTTGCATGAAGTGCCAAAAAAAGAAGTACCAGTAAATGATATAATGGCATCTAAACAATATTTAGAAGAATCAGGTGCTAAACAACATCCAAATTTTATCTTGCACTCCTAGCAGATGAGCAAAATTCAATCTAGACAACATATTGATTTCTCACGCTGACTCAGAATTAGAGTCATTGGGGCATTGTGGGAAATTGAAATGACAGGTAAGCCCAAAGCCCTGCAGAGTTTTGATTGCCAAGCCGCAAAGACAATGAAAAAGGAGCCTGAATGCGACATCACTGAAAGCTGTGCCAGGATGTCACAGCCTCCCAGCTGCACAGGGGTACCAGTTTATAGTGCCAGCCGTGTTGCACTGTGAGTCACTCTCTGATGATGTCTGGATGTGCTTTCCAGGATTGGATCTGGATTTTAGGACATGCCTGGTCCCATTAAGTAATGATAGCTTGTTCTGAGGAATGGCTTTTTCCCCCTCCCAGTTTATGGTGCTAATCTGTCTGCCTGATAGCCCCTTACAAGCTGCCTTTTGTCATTTTCCATGGTTCTGTGTGCCAGGACTATAAGCAAACGAACAACAAGGCCCTTGCCTTGGCAGGCATTCACATGGCTAGCCAGAGAGATGTACACCCTGTTACTGCCTCTCCGGGGACATAAATTAAAGGAGTAATAAACCATGCAGTGTGATTAAATTACTAGTTTAAAAAACCATGTGTTGCTCTGCAAAGTCCCTTCCAAATGGAGAACGCGGTTTCTGCACATGAAGAGGCACGAAATGAACATTTTGCTCAATCTGGACATTTACATTGTGACAGATCCATGCATTAGAAACAACTGATTATAATATGGAAGAAAGCAGACACACAATTGTTGGCAGTTCTTTTGGGAACAGTGGCTGTGAAACGGTTGGCTTTGATTTCACTTACCATCCCTTTCATAAACACCACCCCTTATCTTTAGCCTTTACCAAATGAAGCTGTGGGCTTTTTTTTTTCCTTTTGTGGAAAAAAAAGAGCTATTTTTATACGGTACAGTTTGCCGACCGTACACTGAAGCAAATATTTAAAAGATGATTCTTTGGTTTGACTTTCTTCGCCTCTAGTAATAGTTTGTAGTGGTGGGGGTTCTGATACCCAATATGATTTTCCTTCGTGTTATTTACTGTTATTCCACTGAAACTACCTAGAACAGAAACCAGAGCATTATTTTGGTGGTTGGCAGGAGGATGTGACATCTGTTAAAATAATTTTTGGACAAAGTTAGCATAATGACTGCACCAAATGTGTAGGGTTTGGAATTTCGAAGACTATCCTTTTGGAAGATAGTCATATAGATTCTTGACATATGACAATTAAATGAAGTTTTATACGTCATTTGTTGTTTGGTTGATTTTTCACCAAAACTAACAGTAAATGAAACTCGGCAATGAGCCATGTTGGTGCAGTGGTTGGAGTACAGTACTGCAGGCTACTTTTTCTGCCTGCCAGCTGCCTGCAATTTGGCAGTTCAAATCTCACCACTAGCTCAAGATTGATTCAGCCATCCAACCCTCCAAGTTGGGTAAAATGAGGATCCAGACTGTTAGGGGCAATAGGCTGACTCTATAAATCACTTAAGAGAGGGCTGTGAAGCACTGTGAAGCAGTATATAAGTACTGTATAAGTGCTATTTCTATATATTTCAGGGAACTGAAAAAGGAAGCTTGATTTCTAAAAACAGACTAAGAATAATCCTAAACTGTATCAGAAGGACAGGCAGAATGTCAGAACTATTTCAACTGATCTATTAAAAATGACCCCAAAAAAGACCTATAATTGCTCTTCATGCATTTTAGCACTAGAAAGATTCTGGCCTTTTGTTCACTAAATAATTCATTTCAAAGTAGTCCTTGACTACAACGGAGATCAGAATTTCCACTGTTAAGCAAGACCGTTGTTAAGTGAGTTACACCCAATTTTACAATCTTGTTTTGCCATGGTTGTTAAGAGTTGTTAACAATTGTTGCATATGTTCAAATAATAACATGGTTGTTAAGTAGTGTTGGGTGAACACAACGAAGCTTGGGTTTAGCGAACTCACCCGAACTTTACTGTAAAGTAAACTTTACCTGAAACTTTACCTGAACCCGAAAAGCAGCAGCGCTGCTGCAGCGTTCTTTTCTGTAAAAATAAACAAGGAGGTGGGGAATTTCCCCCCCCCCCTCCTGTTGCTTCCTTTTATTTTTACAGAAAAGTATGCTGCAGCGGCACTGCAAGCAAAAGGAGGTGGGAAATCCCATGATGGGATTCCCCACTCTTCTCTGGGGTAGCGGCGTTTCGCGGTGTTCAGCCAAACACCGAACCTGAACTTTACCCAAACTTTTTAAAAAGTTCGGGTTTGGCATGCCGAACACTGCAAAGTTCGGCACAAGCCTAAACTTTGCAGGTTCGGTTCGCTCAACACTATTGTTAAGCAAATTTTGCTTGATTTTATTTGTCAGAAACTGGCTGAAAAGGTTGTAATGATGACCACATGATCGGAGGAAGGTAATCTTTACTTTACACTGGACTTCAAGCATTTTGCAATGCGTGCCTCTCCATTCTTCCTCCATACTCTGGGTTCTTGGTTTCCAAATGAGATGCAAAATTTTCTACAGTCTGTGTTGATTTGGGGAGCCATGTCATCTGCTGGTGTTGGCCTACTGTGCTTCATTAAGGCTCAATGCAGCAGTCCACCAGGAGATTTTTGGAGCACTTCATGCTTCCTTCCACAGACGAGCTTTATGGGGATGCTGACTTCATTTTCCAGCAGGAGTTGGCACCTGCCCATACTGCCAAAAGCACCAAAACCTGGTTCAATGGCCCGGGGATTTCTGTGCTTGATTGAGCAGCAAACTCACCTGATGTGAACCCCATAGAGAATCTACAGGGCATTGTCAAGAGAAAGATGAGAGACATGAGACTGAACAATGCAGAAGAGCGGAAGGCTGATATGAGGATGCTGCAAAGTACCTGATCAAGACAATGTCTTCAGAGGGACTAAGAGCAACCCCAGCCATGGGGGGTCACTCACGAATGTGAATCCTAGAAAGAAAACTTGGACACATTTCTCTCCGGGTGAAATGACACAGTACTGAGCCGTGCACCTCCTTTTATTGGGGGGAATATGCAAATAGGATTGATTATACGTACATGTCAAGTGATATACAAACATCCAATAACGTAACTCTAAGATATGACACAGCTTCCGAGTCCTTCCCATCTCCATATGGCACGTAACTAGTTTCTACTGAGCAAATGTCTCTCATGGCCAATTTCCTGGGCCCCTTTGTTGTTAATACGGCTATCTCCTGTTTACCACAAAGCAAGGTCTTTTTATCACAGCCTTCGTCCTGTTTACATTCTTGTTATTCGAGGAGAGTTACTTTGAGCCGCTTTATGGCCAGTCACTTCCTAAGCAGATTTTACCAGAAATCCAGACTCACTATGTGACCTTTATGTAAAGTCCTGTTCTGGCTAATGAAGTTGGAGTGTATAAGGCATTTGTTGTTAGAAGTCCAGATATCAAATCCTATCCTAACATGTTATGGCAGCTACACTGATATTGAAGCATCCTGGTCTTCCATAACACCTCAGCAGCGCCACAGGCTGATAGCATCCATGCCACGTGGCATTGAGGCAGTAATGGCTGCAAAAGGGGCCCAAACCAAGTATTGAGTACATATGCATGCTTATACTTTTCAGAGGTCTGATATTGTTCTATGTACAATCCTTATTTTATTGATTGCATATAATATTCTAATTTTATGAGATTGTGGATTTGGGGTTTTCATTAGCTGTATGCCATAATCATCACAATTATAACAAATGATGGCTTGAACTATCTTGTTTTGCATGTAATGAGTCTCATATATTATGTTTCACATTTCAAGAGCCTTCTCTGGGGTGGCCCCGGCCCTCTGGAACCAACTCCCTCCAGAGATCAGAATTGCCCCCACCCTCCTTGCCTTTCATGATCTCCTTAAAACCCACCTCTGCCGTCAGGCATGGGGGAACTGAGATATTCTTTCCCCCTGGGCCTCTACAGTTTATGCATGGTATGTCAGTATGTATGTCTGGTTTTTATAATAAGGGTTTTTAGTTGTTTTATTATTGGATTGCTACATATTGTTTTTATCACTGTTGTTAGCCGCCCCGAGTCCGCAGAGAGGGGCGGCATACAAATCCAATAAATGAATGAATGAATGAATGAATGAATGAATGAATGAATAAATAAATAAATAAATAAAAAGTTGTATTACTGAAATAAATGAACTTTTGCACGATATTCTAAGTTTTTGAGTTTCACCTATATATAAAATACAATATTAACTATTAATATTAAATCCAATAGGCCTTTTAACACACTTTAAGTTTAAAAATGAAAATATATCATATTTTGATTAGGAAGCACATTTATAATCACAATTCTGATGATTGTTTCATGTTTATCAGACTGTAATCACTATTTCATGGTTACGAGCACAATCCGTTGGAACTGCAGTTGCCAAATGTTAGACAAGCCACTGTCACTCAGAATGTTGATGGAAATATGGAGATAATAACACAGAGAATTATACAAGTTTGCAAGATGTCTGTTCAGGTAGCATATGTGAAATGGTAGAAAACCGCTAAAGATATTGTAGTTAATTAGATTTAGATTTTGCTACCTTATCCCATAGTCTTTCAACAGACAGCAACAATCTTCTTCAACAACTGGGGCTAAATCAGCCTTCTCTCACCCTGTTCCCAACCATACATCCATAAATCAATACTTTTGAATTAAAAATAAAAGATGCTACACCATTTCTATAGATTTTTAAGCTTTAACAAATCTATAGGGAATGGGTAATTTTAGAGATGGAAGGCAATCACCAAAATGTGTATCTAAATAACTATGTAGCCCTGACTGTGGTGCAAAGATTTCAGGTCATCTGAGATTTTCGGATGAACAAAAAAAGATAAAAAATATGATTATGAGCTGCTAAACTTCATAACAATGCCTTAAAACAAGAATATTATTATTTTACATGGAACAGTTTGTAATCCCTATGAGGCAAATTAACATATAAGTAGTTCTGGTCACAGTTTTCCAGACGCAATTTCCTGCTTTATTTACAGCAAGAATTAAAATTGGGAATCCTTTACCATCCTAGTTCTGCATATATTTTTTTCTTCTTAAGTTGATGGTGTTTCTCCCAAACCATGTCAATATAATTGTAGAAAACTACTGCCAAGACACACTATTTCAATAAAGCCCAGCTATCAAAGATAATAGTCATGCAATCAAACTGAAAAAGAACAAAGATGGCTGCCCAATTAGACTTGGTACTCTTGCAGACATACTTTTCTTCAAACCTATAGGAGGAATATAGCCAGAATATCACGTTTAATAATATATGTGGTCCTCGACTTCATATAAATTCATTTAGTGACCATTCAAAGTTGCAGAAGCACTGAAAAAAGTTACTATGATGGTTTTTCACACTTATGATATCTGCATCATGGTCACATGATCAAAATTCAAATGCTTGACAATTGACTCACATTTATGATGATTGCAGCATCCTGTGATCATGTGATCACTGTTAACCTTTGGACAAAGTCAATGGGGAAGCTAAATTCAATTAACAGCCATGTTACTAACTTAATAACTGCTTTGATTCATTTAACAGCTGTGGCAAGAAAGGTCATAAACTGAGGCCAAATTCACTTAAGAAATGTTTCATTTAGCAACAGAAATTCCAGGCTCAGTTATGTTTGTAAGTGTAGCTTTAGAGGCTCCTAAAGTCTGCGAAAGTGTTGTTGCCTTTAGGCAGTAGCTATGGAATAGTTCATCCACCCTCTTATTTATTTATTTATTTATTTATTATTTGGATTTGTATGCCGCCCCTCTCCGAAGACTCGGGGCGGCTCACAACAAGTGAAAAACAATCCAATACAATCCAATTAATTAAAATATTATAAGTTTAAGAAAATCCCCAATACTAACATACACACATACAGGCATACCATATATAACTTCAACGTGCCCAGGGGGAGATATTTAGTTTCCCCATGCCTGACGGCAAAGGTGGGTTTTGAGGAGTTTACGGAAGGCAGGAAGAGTAGGGGCAGTTCTGATCTCCGGGGGGAGTTGGTTCCAGAGGGCCGGTGCCGCCACAGAGAAGGCTCTCCCCCTGGGGCCCGCCAACCTGGCTCTGAGTAGTTCGGCCTACTGTGAACTCTTTGTTCTGGGGATCAGCAAGAGGGGAAGAAGTTGGAGAGGTTGGGAATGTTTTTAACAAGTTTTGTGGTTTTATTAGTTGTGTTTTAGCTAAGTGTGTGTATTGCTCACTGTCTGTCTTTGTTAGTTGTATATGGCTTGATTTCATGCCCTTTGTTAAAAGGGCATTATAAATAAACATTTATTATTATTTATTATTATAACTCAGAATTATGAACTCAGAGTTATGTGTAATAAACTAATGGTAGCACCAGGAGCGGGCTACCATTTCTGGCCCTACCAGAACAGCCCAGGAGCACGCCCCCACTTCCTTCCTTGTGTGCACGTGCACAAGTATGATTTCCGGGTTTTTTTTCCTTCTGTGCATGTGCAGAAGCAGAAAAAACCCAGAAATGGGGAAAAAAGTAAGTGCCCGCTCACCGCTGCTCACCACCATTTGCCCCCCTACCGCCCACTTGCCGCACTCGCTTCTTGCTCTTGGGGCGAAGAGCGGCAATGTGGGCAGTGGGGGAAGCCAGCGCAAGAGGCGAACAAGGGGCGAACGGTGGGGGAAGGCAACGCTCACGGCGGGCCAGGGCAGGCGTAGGTCCGGGGAAGCACCGGTGGCACGTGCACACGCGTGCACACCCGGCATCACCACCGGTGATAGCTTACGCACTACATGGCTGCCACCAGGATGGCGTTCCCCACCGTTGAGACTGGGGCCCACTACTGGGTAGCACCTGCTGAAAAGGAAGCTGGGGTGGCCATGTCAGAGTTAGTGGCTAGACTAGTACTAAGGCTGTGCAAAAACCTGAAGGCCTTTCTTTGTCAATGCTTCAAATTTCACAAAGCAAGGCATCTTACTATGCAGATATTTTTCTTATATAGGGAAGCAACAACAACAACAACAACAATAATAATAATAATAACAATAAATCATTGCATGGCCAGTTCTTGGAGAAGATTGAAGGCAAAGTGGATAAAGAAAAGACCTGGTCATGGCTTACAAGTGGAACACTCAAAAAGGAGACAGAAGGACTAATACTGGCGGCACAAGAACAGGCCATTAGAACAAATGCTGTCAAAGCCAGAATTGAAAAATCAACAGATGATCCAAAATGCAGACTCTGTAAAGAAACAGATGAAACAATCGATCACATACTCAGCTGTTGCAAAAAGATCGCACAGACTGACTACAAGCATAGACATGATGCTATGGCACAGATGATCCACTGGAACTTGTGCCAAAACTACAATTTACCAGTGGCAAAGAACTGGTGGGATCATAAGCCTGAAAAAGTGGTCGAAAATGAGCAAGCAAAACTACTGTGGGACTTCCAACTTCAGACTGACCGAATTCTGAAGCATAACACACCAGACATCCTGATTGTGGAGAAAAAGAAAGTATGGATCATCGACATCACAATCCCAGGGGACAGCAGAATTGAGGAAAAGCAGCTAGAGAAATTAGTGAAATACGAAGATCTAAAAATCGAGCTGCAACAAGTCTGGCATAAGCCAGTGAAAGTGGTCCCAGTGGTACTTGGCATGCTGGGTGCAGTACCAAAGGATCTCAGCAGACATTTGAAAACCATCGGAATTGACAAAATCGCCATCTGTCAGTTGCAAAAGGCCACTTTACTGGGATCGGCAAACATAATTTGCAGCTACATCACGCAGTCCTAGGTGCTTGGGAAGTGCCCGCCTGGTGATGAAATACGAAATCCAGCATAGTGATCTCGTTTGCTGTGTTGTATTGATATAATAATAATAATAATAATAATAATAATAATAATAATAATAATTTATTAGATTTGTATGCCGCCCCTCTCTGAGGACAATATGTGGCCATATTGTTTCATTTTTTAGTATTTATGCCCCCCCCCCCACTTAAATCTAATAGCTGGATGAGTTCTCAGAGGAACACCAAGAACCCTTGCATCCTAAATAGTGCTGCCTCTAATGTGCAAAGATTTTCCTTCAACCAAAGCATGGAATCTTTACAATTTTCTTCCTTCTATCTTGCCTTTCCATCCAGAGGCTATTCAAATGAGAAAAAAAAATAAAACATCTTTAGGGACCCTCCTTAAAGGAATAGATTTGCTAGCTAACTGGCTGGTAGAAGGATGAGCGAGGTTGCTGTTGCCACTGGAAAAAAAAAGCTGTATGGGAAAGAGAGCACATTTGTATGGGGTGTGTACAGGGGAAATATTAGATCCTTACTCCACCTCATGCAAGTGGCATTCTTGAGCCTCTTCTGGAAATCTCTTAAGAACAGCATGCATAATTTTAGATTGATTGGCTTCTTCTGTGTTGTTCTCAGTATGTGCGCATAAATTGAGAAGACAGCTCCTCAAATTAGCCTGGTGGCAAAAGACTGTCTTTAAGAAAAATCTCGATTTTGTATTATTCCTGGAGATGGGTTTAAAAGGGGGGGGGGAATGCATCTTGCAGCTAATACACAGCATAAAAACAATGCAATTTGTTTCACATCTGATCTTCTGTTAAAGGAGTCTGGGACAGCTAGAACCTAGATCTTTTTAAAAATAAAATAATAATAATAATAACACTCACCCTTTAAATTATTTTTAAATGGTTCGGTGATGAGTTCTAATAAGGTATTTCTTTTCCTGGCAGTATGTTTCTTGGATAAGAAGGAACAGAAGGTCCAAAAAAAAAGAACATTGAAAGTGGAAAAATGTGTACGAGAAAATACTGTCGTTTCCCACCACGATATCTTGTCCAGTAGGCATTCTATCCTCTGATGGAATGCCTACTCTGAAGATTAGCTTTCAAGAAATGCAGTCCTTGACAGATAAATTGTTCATTCCAATTTATTTAAAGCAATTTTTTTACTTCATTCTTTCTCCATCAGCCCCTTTCCCTCCCCAAACCCTCTCTTTCCACAGTGACTTATAAAACCAATAATTAGATAATCCCTATCCTCAGGCATTTAATCAAATCAAGCAAATTGTTTTTTTTTTCTCTGCACTTGATTGTATCTATGCCATACAAGTCATTACTGGGTGTTGCAGCCATTGAGTAATGAACAACCATGCATGACCACCTAACTCATTTAGCAAAACAACTTATGGTTTGTTTGTTTTTTAAAAAGTTTCCCAAACAGCAGCTCTCTCTCTCTTTTTTTTTTTTTTACACAAACTAAGCCTTGAATAGCATCTTCCTCTTGTCAAATGTCTGGGTTTTGCTACTGCTGCTGCTGAACAAAGCTCTATATGCAAAGTACAAAGGAAAAACAACTCCAGCAGGGAACTGGGAGTCTGTTAACTATGAGAGTAAAAGCAGTTGTCATAAACACTCTGCATCTTAATGCTGAGTTTTGGCTTTTACCTAAGATTAATTGAAGAGCAGATGTTCAGCCATTGCCTGCATTAGGTATGGTTATCTTTACAACCTCAACTCTTCCATGTGTTGTATGATAATTTGCATTATTATACATTTTTGAGCCCGGGGCATGAATGGAGAACAGGTAAACATGAGATCTGCAGAAAACTAATTCTAAATGCATTTTCCCTCTTAGGCCACTAACTAGTTACATTCTCTGTTGTGGTGTTTTGTTTTGTTTTTTCTTGGTCTCATGAAAGCCTCTCCCTTTTTAATTTGGCTTTGACACATTACACGACAGAAAGACAGGTACATTCCAGAGCAAGCATGGTTTTATGCATACATAAAAAAACCAACACAACAAGATTTAACATAGCACACACTAATAGGGTAGAGCAAGCCCAGAACTAAACTTCTGTTTGCTGGAGTTTGTAAGCTTCAGTTGTTGGAATTGGGCATGCCTAGTTTAATGGAAGGAAGGACGAACGGTAACATGATGGCAGTGTTCCAATATCTAAGCAGCTGCCACAAAGAAGAGGGAGTCAATCTATTCTCCAAAGAACCTGAAACCAGGACAAGAAGAAAAGGATGGAAACTAAGAGAAGCAACCTAGAACTAAGGAGAAATTTCCTGACAGAATCAGAACATTTAATCTATGGAAATGACTTGCCTCCAGAAGTTGTGGGCATAGTTCCCTCTAAGCTGAGCAGTGAGCAATCGCTCACTTAAAAATCATCATCAACTCAGAGTTTTCCAAACCTGCCCAGAAGCCGAGAGGGAAAGAGTGAGAGGGAAGGAGAGAGAGAGGAAGAGAGAGAAACAGATAGAAAAAAGAGAGGAAGGAAAAGAGAAAGAAAAAGAATGGAAGTAAGGAAGAGAGAAAGAAAATCAAAATCTAGTTTGAAACCAGCTCAACTATTTAAAGTGGCATTTTGATATTGATAGAGTTGCCCTATTATGAGCTCACTGTTATAGACACACAGTACAGTATTTTATTTTGAAATTATCTGAGGCAAAACAGGGTGGGTTTTTTATTTGTTTGTTTGTTTGTTTGTTTATTTATTATTTCTGTGCCGCCCAGTCCCAAAGGGACTGCCGCTCAGACACTATACTTTTCTGCCCACCCCCCCAAAAAATTAGAGGGAACACTGGTTATGGGTGCCCCAACACGGAGTTTTTAGAAAGAGAATGGACTACAATTTGTCTGAAATGGTATAGGGGTTGAACTAAAGAACTCCTAAGGTCGCCTCCAGCTCTGTTATTCTGCTCGCTAGCTAATGCTAACAATTGAAATGTTTTTCCCCCACTTTTGAAGGGTTTAATAAGGGGACCACACAGGGAGCAAAATGGTAATTCTGATCTTAGAATCCAAAACGAATCTGTCTCTCATTGTAGCTACTGGAAATTGGCGAGGGGGGGAGAGTTCTGGAAACTGTTCAAGCGACGATCAAAGCTGGGTGTGAATTATTTTGTCACTGTCAATTATTTGATCTCATTTCTTCTGCATCTCAATCCAAAGCAAAAGCTAAGTGGGTTGTTGATTTCATTTCGAAAGGTAGGACAGGCATATTGCATGGGCATTTGCATACGCCTCACACATACTCTCTCTCTCTCTCTCTCTCTCTCTCTCTCTCTCTCTCTCTCTCTCTCTCTCTCTCTTCATTGATTGCTTTGGTTTAATGAACAGTCATGCCACCATATGTTCCCCCAAAAGGTGCCAATAGACGATGCTTTGCCATATAATTACAGCAACCTGGGGAACAATTGCACTGGACATGAATTAGTTTCCAGTTTTATTGGAGTGGTCATGTCAATAAATAGCTGATAATAAATATTTCATGACTGGAGCTGACAAAGTCTCTCGTTTGTTGAGTGGCTCCATTTCCTAATGCCAATATGACATGAAATCGCTTCAGGAGGTCATAAATATTGATGAATGAGCAGACCTATTGCCTTATTATGAAGTGATTAGAGAAGATGTTACCACAAACAAGGTGAGTTGCCTCTTTCACTTGTGATCCCATTTCCTGTGGCCAGACGTCTGCTTAATAATGCATCCTCCCCCTTCCCTAATTCTCTCCACAAATTTGTGCGCGGCGTCACTCTTCTTTTTTCTGACGGATGAGAGGGACCACTCACTCAGCATGTCTCCTCAGCTGTTAACAATATCAGCTTACATGGGGCCATTGCATCTGGCCATTGATTTGTAGGTTGGCCTGGGAGTTTTCACCTATCGTGTAGAGATAGTCCTTGACTTACAACTGCACTCAGAGCCCAAAATTTCCATTGCAAAGAGAACATTTGTTAAGGGAGCCACAGTGACACAGTGGTTAAAGTGCAGTACTGCAGGCTACTTCTGCTGACTGCCGGCTAACTGCAATTTGGCAGTTGAAATTTCATCAGGCTCAAGATTGACTCAGCCTTCCATCCTTCCGAGGTGGATAAAATGAGGACCCAAATTGTTGGGGGCAATATGCTGACACTGTAAAATGCTTAGAGAGGGCTGTAAATCACTGTAAAACCATATATAAGGCTAATTGCTATTGCTAAGTGTTTTGTCGGGCTCTCTGGCAGACTCCTCCCGAAAATTCACAGGTACAAATTTCAGACACACACACATTTGAAAATTCAAAACAATGTTCTTTATAATGAAAATTCACTTAAACCAAGCCCTCTTTTCGTATAGCAAAGATCACTCCTCTCCAAACAAACTGGTAATTTGTACAAGTCCCTTATCAGTTCTGAGATACTTAGCTTGCAGCTGTGAGGCAATTCACAGTCCTTCTTCTTTCACAAAGTGAAACACACTTTGCTCTGGTTTAGTTTCAAAGCGGTGAAAAATCAACACACAAAAGGTCAAAGGCAGCAAAGCAGGCACGAAACACAACGGTCAGATAATTCTCCACAATGGCCAAACCCACAGGTTACTATTTATAACAGCCTCACTAATTACCACAGCCCCACCCAACCACAAGTGGCCTCATTTTCTTTGATAATAATCTCTCAGTTTGTTGTTGCCTATGCATCGCTCTCCGCATGCGTGGCTGTATCATTAACTCTTGTTCCGAATCCAAGGAGGAGCTAGATAATTGATCTCCTTCTGAGCTGTCTGCCACACTCTCCTCCTCCCTGTCACTCACATCTTCTTGGTCAGAGGAGCTTTCATCAGCAGATTCCACCGGGGGCAAAACAGGCCTGCAGCATGTGGATGTCTCCCCCACATCCACAGTCCTTGGGGCAGGAGCTGGGCCAGAGCTAACCACAACACTAAGTGAATTTTGTCCCATTTTACAATCTTTCTTGCCAGAGTCATGAAATGAATCACTGCAGTAGTTCAGTTAGTGACATGTCTGTTTGGGGAATGTGGCTTCCCTATTGACTTTGTTTTACCAGAAGCTCACCAAAGGGAATTCCATGATCCCGGGACACGGCAACTGTCATAAATATCAGTCAGTAAATGGACACTAAAACGATGGAACGATTATATATTTGAACAAGTACAAATGGAAATAACTCGTATTATCTCACTGAACTGTTCATGGGATGAAAAAGCTGAAAGGATAAGAAAAAAAATGGAAACTTTATTTTGCATGGGTGGAAAGGGATAAGGCCAATGAAGACATAAAGAAGAAATTGTCTAGAACTCTGACCTGGCTGGGCCTATGAATAAGAAAGAACTGAGGGAAGGGAGGGGGAGGGTTAAGGGTGAAAAGTATGAAAATTAAAAATAAATTAAAAAAAATAAAAATAAATAAATATCAGTCAGTTGCCAAGTGTCTCAATTTTGATCACATGACCAGGGAGCTGCTGCAGTGGGACAACTGTGAAAAATGGTCATAAGTCACTTATTTATTTATTATTTATTAATTGGATTTGTATGCCGCCCCTCTCCAAGGGGCTTTTTAATGTCATAGTAACTTTGAAGTTTAAATAAATTGTTGTAAGTCGAGGACTACGCATATCTTGCTGGGACTCAGTGGTGGGTTTCTACTGGTTCACCCAGGTTCGGGCGAACCAGTAGCAGCAGCGATGGGAGGCTCCACCCACCCACCCAGAGGCCACCATGGGCATTCTGCGCATGTGCTCCCGTTCCCGAACCAGTAGCAAAGGTAAGTGAAACCCAACACTGCTAGGACTTCTTTACAGAAATGGGTTCTTTGCTTGACAATGAAGCAGTTATCATTCTCCAGAGGAAAGGTGAATATTACCAGCTAAACCTTTCAGCAGAACTCTACGCAATAATACCAGCTGATGCTTCGATTCAAAAATGCAACCTGGATTAATGAATAAATGAATATTATTTGATCCTGTGTGGAGAGGATTGAATGTTTGAATTTTCCCATACAGTAGAAATAATATTGCGATTTGCCACATGGGTCAGCAATTCTCTTTAATCAGATAGGGAGAAAAAAGTCATTTGAAATCTCAAATGAAGTTGCTGAAATCTCACAAGATCTCATTTGTGACTAGAAAAGCCTTGAAAGTCGTTGAGAACTCCCAATCACAATTGCTCACCAGAATTTATATAAATAATATAAATAAATAATGTCAGTGCGAAAGATTGATTTATGTAGGATGGTTGCACTCATGCATAACATAAAGAACAGGCTTATCCTGGATAACTCTGAAAAGGCTATGCTAGTTTGTCTCAACCATCTATTTTTATTTGCATACACAATGTCAGTTTGCCTACCCTGTCTCCCTGTCTCCCTGTCTGTCTGTCTGTCTGTCTGTCTGTCTGTCTGTCTATCTATCTATCTATCTATCATCTATTTATCCATCCATCCATCCATCCATCTATCTACCTATCTATCTATCTATCTATCTATCTATCTATCTATCATTTACCATTTTTATAATCTATCCTTTCGAAGCATTATCTAGGTGTCTTGATTTGTTACTCTCAAATACAGCAAGCTAAGTTTGTTGTCCTTCAAATCCTTGCTTCTTTGGAAGCAATAAACCAACATCCTAGGTCTGTAGATAAGCATTTCCATTTTTATTCTCTTTTTATGATGCAAAATCTGTAAGTAGAAGCCAACATATTAGTTAACAGCAAATACAAATAATCAAGCAAGCTGGCTTATAGTTCTAGAGGTACAGAGGGTAAGCATCTATTTCTCCAAATTACCTTCTTTGATAAAATGTCTTCAACTAATATTTAATTATCTAATATTTAACTAGTTTAGATGGGGTGATGTCTTTCAGGTTGGAAGTGGTTTAGAAATTTCATTTTCATTGACCTACTTCTTCTTCCTAGCCTTATTCCCACACTATGGCAAGATAGTAGAAAAATACATTCATAGCCATCAAATAGTGTGTGGGCTGGGGTGGGGTGGACTCATAGAACATAGAATGGTAGAGTTGGAAGGGACCTTAGTCTGCGGAGAGGGGCAGCATACAAATCTGATTAAACTTAAACTTAAACTTAGAGGTCTTCTAGTTAAACCCCATAAAACAGGGGACCCTATATCATTTCAGACAAATGTTTGTGAGTGACATAGGGGAAGGTTTGGTAGGGAAGGTTTGCCTATTTGCCGATGACTCTAAAGTGTGCAATAGGGTTGATATTCCTGGAGGGGTCTGTAATATGGTAAATGATTTAACTTTACTAGATAAATGGTCAAAGCAATGGAAACTGCAGTTTAATGTTTCAAATGTAAAATAATGCACTTGGGGAAAAGGAATCCTCAATCTGAGTATTGCATTGGCAGTTCTGTGTAAGCAAAAACTTCAGAAGAGAAGGATTTAGGGGTAGTGATTTCTGACAGTCTCAAAATGGGTGAGCAGTGTGGTCGGGCAGTAGGAAAAGCAAGTAGGATGCTTGGCTGCGTAGCTAGAGGTATAACAAGCAGGAAGAGGGAGATTGTGATCCCCTTATATAGAGCGCTGGTGAGACCACATTTGAATACTGTGTTCAGTTCTGGAGACCTCACCTACAAAAAGATATTGACAAAATTGAACGGGTCCAAAGACGGGCTACAAGAATGGTGGAAGGTCTTAAGCATAAAACGTATCAGGAAAGACTTAATGAACTCAATCTGTATAGTCTGGAGGACAGAAGGAAAAGGGGGGACATGATCGAAACATTTAAATATGTTAAAGAGTTAAATAAGGTTCAGGAGGGAAGTGTTTTAAATAGGAAAGTGAACACAAGAACAAGGGGACACAATCTGAAGTTAGTTGGGGGAAAGATCAAAAGCAACGTGAGAAAATATTATTTCACTGAAAGAGTAGTAGATCCTTGGAACAAACTTCCAGGAGACGTGGTTGGTAAATCCACAGTAACTGAATTTAAACATGCCTGGGATAAACATATATCCATCCTAAGATAAAATACAGGAAATAGTATAAGGGCAGACTAGATGGACCATGAGGTCTTTTTCTGCCGTCAGTCTTCTATGTTTCTATGTTTCTATGGTTGTCCAGTCTCTTTTGAAAGCCTCCAATGATGGAGCACCCATAACTTCTGAAGGCAAGCCATTCCGTTGGTTCATTGTCCTCGCCATTAGTAAATTTCTCCTTGGTTCTAGGTAGCATCTCTTGTTTTAGAACTCATACTCCTAACCATGGTTTTTTCATTCCAAGAATCCATATTACATTGAAGTTCCCCTCCTCCTCACTGATTAGCCAGTTTCTGAGCTCTGGTTGTTATTTACCCTGGTGCAAGTCAAGCGGAGTCTGAATTATTTTATTTGTATGAAGAGGAGAGGAGATAAATAAATGGCTACATCAGTGGAAGAAAGAGGAGAAATGTTGGAGAGAGAGAAATTCCCAGTTCACCCTTATCAAGGTCTTCATTAATCAAAGGATCTTGGGAAATTGAAGGCTTTTCCCCCTCATGAAATCAATACATTATTGATTTTCTCCTCAACAATTTGTTCCAAGCCTGCTAGAAATTTCCCACCTCAAGACTTCTCCATCACTTTAACAGCTGTGTAGCTGAGTAGTCCCATTCCTCCAGAACATTTGTCACATTATGTCCTTTTTCTCCTCATCAGCTATCTTTTCAACATATGGAGAACACTTTTTTAAAGTCACACAAAATAGAGTAGAAATATCATTTCAAAATAAAGCTTAAAAGGAGGTTAATTTCATTCCAAATTACTTCATTTGGATTCATTCTAATGCAAATGTATTAAACAGGAAACAAAGATGAGAACATTCTTCTGTTTTTAGTCTTGTGTTTGCATTGTTATATGTGAAATTATCTATTAGACTTCCTTTAATTACAGTAGCACATCTATGAATTTTTGACATTCTTGAAGGAAATATTTTATCTGCCACTATTTTTTTTTTTACTTATTTGTGGTTACATTGCTTTTTTCTGAAAAGACATTTTTATCTCCCCAGCAATCTGGAGGTGATACTATGCCAAAAGCAGCCAAGATTTTCATTTAATATGACAATGCCTAAATTTATGACTTCTGATCTCTTCTGAGAGTCAATGTTCTTATCCTTTGATGGCTTCATTGCTTAACTTGTAAGCCAAAACTTCTGTTTTTTCTGTTTCGTTCAGCAAGCTGCACTAGTTTAAAAGAAATTCAAAAAGCCAAGGGTCTTTTAAATCACTATGAAACTTGTGATATAACACTTTTAATATTATGTTCAAGTCTGTCAAGATCCTTCTGTATCTTGAGTCTAAAACCACTGAGTAATCTAAGCTTCTGTACAGATAGTCCTTAATATAAGACCACAATCGAACCCAAAACTTCTGTTGCTAAGGGAAACATTTGTTAGGTGAATTTTGCCTCATGTTATGAACTTTCTTATTTATTTATTTATTTATTTATTTATTTATTATTCAGACTTGTATGCCACCCCTCTCCGCGGACTCGGGGCAGCTCACAGCAAAATATAACAATCATAACAAATCCAAATAAATTTAAAATATTTTAAAAAGAACCCCATTTACTAACAAGCACACACACAAACATACCATGCATAAATTGTACATGCCCGGGGGAGGTGTTTCAGTTCCCTCATGCCTGATGGCAAAGATGGGTTTTAAGGAGTTTACGGAAGGCAGGGAGAGTAGGGCAGTTCTAATCTCTGGGGGGAGTTGGTTCCAGAGAGTCAGGGCCGCCACAGAGAAGGCTCTTCCCCTGGGGCCCGCCAACCGACGTTGTTTAGTTGACGGGACCCGGAGAAGGCCCACTCTGTGGGACCTAATCAGTCGCTGGGATTCGTCCTTGCCTTTCTTGCCACGGTTAAGTAATTTTGTCTCATTTTTAGCAATAATTTTATTCAAGGAAGCAGGCTTCAAACTGAGAAAAGTGAGTTCTAATCCTGCCTTAGCATGAAGGCTAGCCAGGTGACTTTGGGTCAGGGACTCTATCTCAGGGTTGTTGAGAGGGAAGGAGTATTAGATGTTTGCCACCTCAAGGTTTTTTATATAAACATAAATAAATAATAAATAAAAATATTTTAACAAAAATAATAAAAGCAGCAATATATTATTATTATGTCAGTAGAACACAGCAAACGAGATCACTATGCTGGATTTCGTATTTTATCACCAGTCGGGCGGTTCCCAAGCACCTAGGACTGCATGATGTAGCAGCGAATTATGTTTGCCGATCCCAGTAAAGCGGCCTTTTGCAATTGACAGATGGAGATTTTGTCAATTCCGATGGTTGTTGTTATTATTATTATTATTATTAGTAGTAGTAGTAGTAGTAGTAGCAGTAGCAGTAGCAGTAGCAGTAGCAGTAGCAGTAGCAGTAATAGTAATAGTAATAGTAATACAAGGCCAAGGCCACACTATTACTTTTGGCTTGATTCTATACCTCTGTTGATTCTATACCTGTTAATGCAGCCTAGAACTGTGTTGGCTTTTTTGGCAGCTGCTGCACACTACTGGCTCATATTTAATTCTCAGTTACTACTGTTGAGCAAGGTACCACATATACTGTACCTGTGAATTTTGTTTTTATAGTCTAAATGTAAAACCTTACTTTTTTCACCATTGAATTTCATTTTGTTTGTTAGCACCCAATGTTTAAGTCCGTCAAGATCCTTCTGTATCTTGAGCATATCTTCTGGAGAGTTGGCTATTCCTGCCAGTTTGGTGTCATCTGCAAATCTGATGAATTCCCCATCTATCCCCTCATCCAAGTCATTGATAAAGATGTTTAATAATACTGGGTCTAAAACAGAGCCTTGGGTACTCCACTGCATACTTCCCTCCATGTAAATGCAGTTCCATTGAGTACTACACATTGAGTGTGGTTGGTTAGCCAGTTTTGAATCCATCTGGTGGTGTTGCTGTCTAACCCACATTTTTCAACTTTATCTAGTAGTAGGTTATGGTCTACTTTATCAAATGCCTTACTGAAGTCAAAGTAAATTAAATCGACAGCATTCCTCTGGTCTACTAATTTTGTCACTTTGTCAAAGAATGCAATAAGATTAGTCTGGCATGATCTGTTTTTGACAAACACATGTTGGCTTTTGGTTATTACTTTGTTTGCTTCTAGGTGTTTGTTGATTCATTGTTTGATTATCTTTTCTGGAATCTTCCCTGATTTTGAGGTCAGGCTGATAGGTCTATAGTTTCCTGGATCTATTTTTTTCCCTTTTTTAAAGATGGGAACTACATCAATCACAAAGGATATATGGAAAATGTTGGGAAGAAGCAGAATTTTGATTCTTATTGATATGATAAAGATATATTTTGAGAGAATCCCAGTTTGAAATGAAAAGTATTTTCGTTTTGTTTACAATATTTTGCCCATTTCATTTTTATAAAAGCAATTAAATATATCAGTCAGGTAGTTATTTCCTAGAACTTTGCAATGAGTAATTGTAATGCCTTATTAACATATAACCAATGAAGATATCTGACTATTTTCCTTATGGTTTCATGGTAAGTTTATTTCCACAAAAAGGTTTTTCTTAGTATTTATTGGACACCTCAAATAAAGTTTTAAGAAACTCAAATGCTCCATGTGGTGGGAATCACAATCTTTGTCAAATCCTTGATTCTTTTAATTCTTTTAATCCTTGATTCTTTTAAAGCTTTTATTCAGTTTTCCTATCTACGAGAATTGCTTATAAATCACTATTTCAGTGCCATTGTAACTCTGAGGCAGCTTTCTTTTAACTGGATGCCCTTCCCATGAACTGAATTACATCTCTCATAATCTTTAACTATCTTGGCCACATCTGAAAGCATCTGGTTGAAAAAGGTTGATATAGGTCTTTGTTACTTTGGGGTCAAGTCCTCTTATCATTTACCACTCTCCTTCCCAGGTTTCAATAGTGAATTAGTTCCTGATGTCAGGCATCTAGCACTGAAGTGAGTCATATCTAACACTAATATTTTCCTTTTGAGACTGTTCCTTTCTTTTTGCTTCTTCAGACTGTTTCTGTTCCTTTTCTTTTTAAAACAAAAGTTGATGTGTCTTTGGGGTGTTCAGTTGGCAGAAGTAGTGCATGGCTCTATTGTTCCCACTACAATGAGCTTCAAAATGAATAGTTCAGCTAACTGTCACTGTTTGGGGAAGGCCACACACTATGGCATTCAGGTTAGGAAAGAAGAAAGGTAGGAAGGAGAGAAAGAGAGAAAGAAAAAGAAAGAGAGAGAAAGAAAGAAAGTGAAAGAAAGAGAAAAAGAAAGAGCAGGGAAGGGGAGGGAAGGGAAGGGAGAGACAGAAAGGAAGAGGAAGAGAGAGAGGAAGGAGGGAGGGAGGAAAGAAAGGAAGGTAGGAAGGAAAGAGAGAAAGAGGGAAGAAAGAAAGAGAGAGAGAAAGAGAAAGAAAGGAAGGAAGGAAAAGAAAAGAAAAAAGAGAAAGAAAGAAAGAAAGAAAGAAAGAGAAAGAGTAAAAGAAAGAAAGAGAGAGGGGAGAGAGAAAGGATGAGCAAGAGAGAAAGGAAGGAAGGTCTATTTCAAGCTTGTTTGTTTGTTTGTTTGTTTGTGTGTTTGTTTGTTTGACTTATGTGCCGCCTTCTCCAAAGACTCTTTAACCTTCAGTTAGCATGTTTTTATGCCAGAAAGCAGTCTATGAAGGATGGTGGGAAGAAAATCTGGGAAAGGGAATGCACCAATAGGAAAGATTGGGAATACAAGTAATCCTTAATTTATGACCACAATTATACCCAACATTTCTGTTACTAAGAAAGGAGTTGTTAAGTGAGATGTGCCCCTTTTTTGCCACAGTGGTTCAGTGAATCACTGACGTTGTTAAATAAGTCATGTAGTCACCAAGCGAAACAGCTTTCCCCTTCACTTGCCAGAAGCTGGCTGGTTGCAAATGGTGATCACATGACCTTGGAACACTGCAACTGTCACAAACACATGCCAGTTTCCAAGAATGCACATTTTGTTCACATGACTATGAAGATTTTTTTTTCAATGATCATGTTAAATTGGTGGCAGAATTGGTCACAAATAGGTTCATCAAGAATCATAAGGTACAACACTTAATGGGAGTCCAGGTACAAATAAGCAATCAAATAATATTAGGAACCAGTCAATATAAATTTTAAGGATACAAGCAACAAGGTTACAGTCATACAGCCATTTGTGGGAGGAGGTAGGTGATGGGGACAATGAGAAGATTAATAGTGCAGCCTTAGTAAATAGTTTGATAGTGTTGAGGGAATTATTTGTTAAGCAGAGTGATGCTGTTCGAGGAATGTTGTGGTTAGCTCTGGCCCAGCTCCTGCCCCAAGGACTGTGGATGTGGGGGAGACATCCACATGCTGCAGGCCTGTTTTGCCCCCGGTGGAATCTGCTGATGAAGCCTCCTCTGACCAAGAATACATGAGTGACAGGGAGGAGGAGAGTGTGGCAGACAGCTCAGAAGGAGATCAATTATCTAGCTCCTCCTTGGATTCAGAACAAGAGTTAATGATACAGCCACGCATGCGGAGAGCGATGCATAGGCAACAACAACTGAGAGATTATTATCAAAGAAAATGAGGCCATCTGTGGTTGGGTGGGGCTGTGGTAATTAGTGAGGCTGCTATAAATAGCAGACTGTGGGTTTGGCCATTGTGGAGGATTATCTGATCATTGTGTTTCGTGAGTGCTTTACTGACTTTGACCTTTTGTGTGCTGATTTTTCCCCGCTTTGAAACTAAACCAGAGCAAAGTGTGTTTCACTTTGTGAAAGAAGAAGGACTGTGAATTGCCTCACAGCTGCAAGCTAGGTATCACAGAACTGATAAGGGACTTGTACAAATTACCAGTTTGTTTGGAGACGAATGCTCTTTGCTATACCAAAAAAGGGCTTAGTTTTAGTGAATTTTCATTATAAAGAACATTGATTTGAATTTTCAAACGTGTGTGTGTCTGAAATTTGTACCTGTGAATTTTTGGGAGGAGTCTACTAGAGAGCCCGACAGAACAGGGAAAAACTGTCGTCTTGGTGTGCAGTGCTCTATACCATCATTTGGAGGGTAGGAGTTGAAACAATTTATGTCCAGGATGCGAGGAACATGTATATGTCCAGGATGCGAGGGACTTGTACATTATTTTGGGACACTATCATTCATGCCAATAATGCCACAAAATCCAGTTCATCGTCATATCCATGTGGTCAATCAGCCATTAAAATCACATGCAGTCCCATGCAGTGTTTACAACTCCATGCCAGTTTTTCTATTCCAGGAAAAAAAAAATCCATATTTTTTTCCCCCCCGAGATGCATGTTCTTCCCTCCCCCTACATCAGCATCTCTGTTATCAGCATCTCGGCACACCTACTGTGTAAGTGATGATAGGCTATATAATACCAGATGCCTTAGAGTATTATGAATATGGGGACAAACGTCTCCTGTGCTGAGCATACGAATTTCAAATTGCTAGTTACCTCTCTCACTAACACTGGTTGTTCAGAGTCCAGATCTGTGTTGTTACATAAAACCATCAGCAAGAATAACTCCCAACCTAGATAGAATGATTTTTTTAGAAAACTGCTGTGGATAAGGATTGAGTGTATATGTGTGAGCATGTATAGATTTCAAATTGGCTCAAGATGTGCGCTTCCCCCAATTTAAAACTTCAGTTGTAGTTCTCATTTTCACTAGCATTAGGACATTCTAGTTGCTGATTAGGAGAGGAATTGTAAGCAATTTTAACCAGATCAAAGGGCAAGGGGTTGGACTTCAATGATTAAAACTTATAGCAAAACCCAGGTGTGGAGGGATGGGATCATAGCTAAACTTGTAAGCAGGAGGCCTTATTGTTTGTTCCTATGCCATGAGTGCGATGCAACTTCTTCCCAAAGCTCCCAATAATTGTAGATGAAGAAATTCGTGGGTTTAAAAGTGGAAACCAACCTTCTCCCTTTTGGTAACCTTCACACATGGCCAAATTCTCCAACCCTTTACAGTAGTACCTCTAGATACGAGCTGCTCCACATGCGAGTATTCCAAGATACGAGCCACGAGGGGAGAGAAATTTCTGTTCCAGACCCGAGCTCAAATTCGGGATACGAGCCGAGCGTCCACTAGGTGGCGCAAGAATCCTTGCTTTTGGTTATCTCGGAGGGGAAAAACAAAGTCTAAAGCCATTTGTTCCAGATACGAGTTGTTCGACATACAAGCTCCCTTCTGGAATGAATTAAACTCATATCTAGAGGTACTACTGTATTAGAAGGAGTTAATCTCATTAGATGGAATCAACATATTCTCCAAAGCACCTAAAGGCCAGACAAGAAGCAATGGATGGAAATTAATCAAAGAGAGAATTAACCTAGAACTGAGGAGAAATTTCCTGAGAGCTAGAACAATTAATTAGTTGTTGGAATGACTTGCCTCCAGAAGTTGTGGAGTTGTTCCAGCACTGGAAATTTTAAAGAAGAGATTGGAAAATCATTTGTCTGAATGGTAGGAATTTATGCCTGAGCAGGGTATTGAACTATAAGACCTCCAACGTCCCTTCCAACTCTGTTATTCCATTCCATTATTGTGTTCTGTTACTCTATTAGAAGCCCCAAGCTGAGAGAAAGTGGATGAAAGCTTTTTAGTGAAATAGCTGGTATAAATGATTACCCTTTTCTTCTTCCATATTGTTGGCTTGTCTCGGTTAGCTATGCTATGAAACCTTCGACAATACCGAGCAGAGAATTTTAATAGAGCGTGGATGTGTGATAAAGCCAAGACACAGACTTAGTTAAATAAGTATTATTTACATATAAACAAAATATAAACAATCCAAAATATGCATGTAGCGAATACAGAACAATATGCACTAAGCAATTACAATATAGCAAAACAGAATATAGATAACAAGCACGGAGTTAAAATATAATATAGATAAAGCACGAAGCTTATACAATACAGATAAACCACGAAGCTTATACAAGCACAGAGCTTAGACACGACTCCCCCGTCTCAGGCAAAAGTAAAGTAACAAGGAAATGACTGGGCAAAAGCATGAGCTTTTATAGCTTCAATGACGCAATAGCCTTGAACAGCCTTTTCAAGTAAAGTTAACTCTTTGAGTGCACATTAACCCTTTAAG
Source organism: Erythrolamprus reginae (assembly GCF_031021105.1). Classification (NCBI taxonomy): domain Eukaryota; kingdom Metazoa; phylum Chordata; class Lepidosauria; order Squamata; family Dipsadidae; genus Erythrolamprus; species Erythrolamprus reginae. The sequence goes on along the minus strand of NC_091951.1, from coordinate 244,217,444 downwards.
TACACATTTGGTACAGTTTACAATATGCAGTTTATAATGGCAATCCCTAACACACATGTACCCTGTACTAACACATATTATGGATACAATCTACATCAGGGATGTCCAAGCCATAAACCACAGGCCACGTGAAGCCTGTACAACTAGCAATGAAACCCCCACACGAAACATATTTTAAAAAGAAAGTTCGTTATGTACATAACAAACTGTAATAATCCAATTTTAAATTGGGATTTTCCCCTCTTTTGATGTTTAGTTATCATTTTAAATTATAATTAATTTTATTTTAAAATTTAAAATTTTATCATTTTCAATTTTGTAACTCTAAACTGATTTTTAATTTTAAAATTACTTTTATTATGATGTTTTATTTATCGGTTATATTTCATTGCACACTGCCCGAAGCTCCTCTTTGAGGGAGATAGGTGGTTTAGAAATATGAAATATAAATGCATAATCAAATATAAACACATATTAAATATATTTCATATTTTTATATGCAGCCCAAGACAATTCCTTTTCGCTCAGTGCAGCCCAGACAAGCTAAAAGGTTGGAAAACCATGACCTAGATAGTTCATTCTCTATAGTTAGTTTTTATATGGTTTCTTTTTTATGTGAGTGTGGTTTCCAGTCAAAAAATTCCCATGTATTTTTTACATTGATCAAGTGTCCAGAATGTTCGAAACCTGGATAGTTAAATCACAGGAATAGCCATTGGAGTTGAATTGTGGAATTTAGATACGTGCTTGATGATGAAATTTAGAAATATCCAGCTTAGCCCTCTGGATCATTATTTGCACATCACTGATATATTGCAACCCACTTTGGGGAGGAAACTCCTGAACTTGGTATAGCAGGAGCTGGTACATTCCAATGACTCTCCACTTAGCTGGCCTGCTCTGACTGATGAATCTGCTTGGATAAGCAGTGAAACATCTCAAACTGACAACAAAACAAAACAAAAATGAGTCAACTTTCAGACACACCGTTGTGCAATTCATCGGTGGATGCAGAGATGCCTCTGAAGTCCGAATCTGGAAGTGCAGAGTCTAGCACAGTGAGGGCATCTGAAGTCCAATGTTATAATAACTGTGGGTGTTACCCTGTGATACCATCATGGTTTGTATATGTATGTATGTATGTATGTATGTATGTATGTATGTATGTATGTATGTATGTATGTATGTGTGTATAGATACAGCTACAGTAGATAGATAGATAGGTAGGTAGGTAGGTAGACAGACAGACAGACAGACAGACAGACAGACAGACAGACAGACAGACAGACAGACAGACAGACAGATAGATAGATAGATGTTGTGGTTAGCTCTGGCCCAGCTCCTGCCCCAAGAACTGTGGATGTGGGAGAGACATCCACATGCTGCAGGCCTGTTTTGCCCCCGGTGGAATCTGCTGATGAAGGCTCCTCTGACCAAGAAGACATGAGTGACAGGGAGGAGGAGAGTGTGGCAGACAGCTCAGAAGGAGATCAATTATCTAGCTCCTCCTTGGATTCAAAACAAGAGTTAATGATACAGCCACGCATGCGGAGAGCGATGCATAGGCAACAACAACTGAGAGATTATTATCAAAGAAAATGAGGCCACCTGTGGTTGGGTGGGGCTGTGGTAATTAGTGAGGCTGCTATAAAGAGCAGCCTGTGGGTTTGGCCATTGTGGAGGATTATCTGATCCTTGTGTTTCATGACTGCTTTGCTGACTTTGATCTTTGTGTGCTGATTTCCCCCCGCTTTGAAACTAACCCAGAGCAAAGTGTGTTTCACTTTGTGAAAGAAGAAGGACTGTGAATTGCCTCACAGCTGCAAGCTAAGTATCACAGAACTGATAAGGGACTTGTACAAATTACCAGTTTGTTTGGAGACAAGTGCTCTTTGCTCTGTTTATTTGCATTCCCGGTATAAAGAACATTGTTTTGAATTTTCAAACATGTGTGTGTGTGTGACATTGTATCTGTGCATTTTTGGGAGGATTCTACCAGAGAGCTCGACAGAACAGATAGATAGATAGATAGATAGATAGATAGATAGATAGATAGATAGATAGATAGATAGATAGATAGATAGATAGATAGATAGGATAGATTAGAATATTGTTCAAACATTCATTTATTTCAGTATTGCAACTTAAATGGTGAAACATAATATATGAGAGAGACTCATTACATGCAAATCAAGATAGTTCAAGCCCTGATTTGTCATAATTGTGATAATTATGAGGTATAGCTCATGAAAACACAAATCCCCCATCTCAGAAAATTAGAATATTACATGCGATCAATTAATAAAAGCATTGTACATAGAACAATATCAGACTTCTGAAAAGCATAAGCATGCATATGTACTCAGTACTTCGTTTGAGCCCCTTTTGCAGCAATTACTGCCTCAATGCGGCGTGGCATGGATGCTATCAGCCTCTGGCACTGCTGAGCTGTTATGGAAGACCAGGATGCTTCAACAGCGGCCTTCAGCTCTTCTGCATTGCTCCATGTCATGGCTCTCATCTTTCTCCTGGCAATGCCCCATAGATTCTCTATGGGGTTCAGGTCAGGCGAGTTTGCTGGCCAATCAAGCACAGTATTCCCACAGTCATTGGAGCAGGTTTTGGTGCTTTGGGCAGTGTGACCAGGTGCCAAATCCTGCTGGAAAATTTAAGTCACCATCCCCATAAAGTATGTGGAAGAAAGCATGGAGTGCTTCAAAATCTCCCGGTAGATGCCTGCATTGACCCTGGACTTAATGAAGCATAGTGGATGAATACCAGCAGGTGACATGGCTCCCCAAATCAACATAGACTACATTCTATATGCCTCTCCATTCTTTCTCCATATTCTGGGTCCTTGGTTGCCAAATGAGATGCAAAAGTTTCCACAGTCTGTGACTATTGCAATGGGGAACCAAATATCTTCATTCATTCTATCTTCCTCCAGCCTCTCTTGAGTCCAAAGAACATCAATACATTTTGCTGATGTTCAGCTGTCTATAGTTTTCTTATTTTATCCTAATCAATATTGTTATTTTCCAACTGAAATCCAAATAAAAGTGTAGATGCTGGTAACATCAATCTGGGAGATAGGCAGCTCTTCAAACAAGGCAGCTCTTAGCAACTGGAGAATTTTGTACACAATTTTCAGTTAAAGAAACATTGCTAATTCTGCTTAAGAACTATATTGCAATAATATTTATTGGGGGTCATTAGATCCCAGCCTCTGGCCACTGAATGCCTACTATGCTTGGTTTGTATTGAATGAATTGTTTTTGATATTTAGCTTTTATAATGTTTTAAACTAACTATTTATATTAATTGGATCCAATTGTATGTTGTATACTGCTTTATTGATGACATGTTGTGAGCCGTCCCGAGTCCACAGAGAGGGGCAGCATAGAAATCCAATAAATAAATAAATAAAATAAATAAAATAAATAAAATAAATAAAATAAATAAAATAAATAAAATAAATAAAATAAATAAAATAAATAAAATAAATAAAATAAATAAAATAAATAAAATAAATAAAATAAATAAAATAAATAAAATAAATAAAATAAATAAAATAAATAAAATAAATAAAATAAATAAAATAAATAAAATAAATAAAATAAATAAAATAAATAAAATAAATAAATACTGGAATGAGGATATTGTTACTGTTGGAAAGATTGGCTAGTTACATTATGGAACTTTGCTTTGATATCCAATAGATTCATATTCGAAAAGTAAATCTGATGTATGATCAATTCTGACTAAAAGCCTTTCTAGGACAATAATTTGAACCACATTCCAGTTTTATTCTTTTGTTTAGACATTTCAGCTTTATAATATATTAGACTCTTAGTGTTAAGTGAGTGATTTATACTGTATTAAAAAAACATTTGCAAGAGAAGGATTGGCAGAACCTGGGAGCGGAGTCAAAAGAGGGATCAGCCTAGAGCCTCTACATAGACACAAGAGAACAAATTCCAACCTCCCTTGAGTTTTCATTAATCTTTATTTAATTCCTAGCAGATGCTGTTAGTTGAGAAGATTCCTGTGCATAGGCCAGAATAACATCAGTTTAATTGGACTTTCACATGTGGATCTGATCTTTCATGCCTGATTCTAGCTGTATATTCCTTTTGTCACCCTGCAGCCAAGAAGCCTCCACATCCATTTGCACTATTCAGGTGACCCTGAGGTCACAGACAAACCTCCAAGGGGCCTCCACAACTCTCTAAAAAAATGCAAATGACCAGCTGTCTGCAAGGCAGTGGTGGGCTGCTAGCTGGTATGCCTGATTGGGCTCATCTTCATGGCTCTGGGGATATTGTGAGTTTGTGCAGAATTATGCTTCTGCGCCCATGCAGGTAGCAAAATCGTGCATGGAGACGCAAGTTCGCCCGTGTTCTGGTGTTCCATGTGGAAGAAAAAAACCTCACCAAAACATGGGCACACCTGCGTATCCGTGAGCGATTTTGATACCTGCATGGACACAGAAGTATCATTCCGCATGAACTCACAGTACCTCCAGAGCTATGGAGACGAGCCCAATTAGGTGTACCGGATAGCAGCCCACCATTGCTGCAAGGAATATAAATCCTTCCATTCCCAACCAACCAGCTAGCTGAAGAAGCTTCTTGGATGAGAAGCAAAAACATTTTCAAAGAAAAAAACAAGGACGTCCAGTTGCCTGCTGAAAAAAGCACTTTTGGGAACTATCAATGTAAAAAGAAAGCTGGAATGGTGATCCTGATGGTGGTCAATGCACCTCCATAAAATATAATTGGAACATATTACCCCAAAGAGCATTTTTTAAAAAGCACTTACATCTAAATACATAGTTTATAAACCAGGAAAATGCATATAAAATAAGTCAGGGAAATTTGCATTCTAAAAACCACATATGTTAGGCTATATTCAAACAGTATGCAAAATTTCATATGTTTGGAGAAGTTGCTAAAATAGGCAAATAAGTTTTTTGGAGGGGGTTGGGGGGGTTGGAAGATATTCCTTTGATTAAAAAAACATTTTGAAATAGACAAATTGGAAAGCTGTCCATTCTAGCACAGATTTGCCATGCAAAGCAGATTTATTTTTATTTAAACAGCCTTAGTCAAGAGCTCAAATTTGTGACCAGGAACTTCTGAATGAGACTTCTGAATGAGACTTTGGGGAGAAAGTATCTTCCCTGAGAGCACATTCTGTTTTGAGGAGAATGGAATCCAGACAACACTGCCTGTAATTTCAGACTCTACCGTATTTTACTGTGATTGCTTCTATCTTTCAAAGGAAAAATAGAAATATACAGTATTAAGAAAAGACGGAATAGCTGCTCAGTTCCTTCTGACTTACTATCTGTTTGTAAGCACACAGATGCTTCGAACGTTACAAACATTTGTTGAGAAAGAAAAATGACAGTCACTGGTTTTTTCTCTCCCCGTTTCCCTTGCACATTTTAAAAAGCTAGTTATCTGGCATTTGGAAACCCGATTCATATGATCTATTCTCAGCTTTCTACAGAAAACAGACTGATGTGGAGACTCCAAGAGATTTTAGTTTGTGGGCTCCTTGAGGCTCCCTGAGTTGATGGTTTCATTACCAAACTAGGTAATATTATCAGGGCACCCCAGAGTTTAGCCTTGAGGTGCAAATCTTCTGTTCTGTCAGGTTTAAATTCCTGCTTCAATTCCTGGATACTGACATCCAAGTAGTTTGCCAGAAATATGGAGCAGGAAGTCCCTTTCATTATTGTTTCATGCAGGGTATAGGTCTGATGTTATGCTGAAGTGGAAATGTTAAATCAGTATTAATTGGTTAGAACTTAAACCCCTTTAGGCTGCCATTTATGTGACCAAACAAATAGCACCATGGTACATTAATGGTATTGATATCTACAGAGAAGAGCAACAAGGATGATTAGAAAACTGGAGGCTAAAACGCATGAAGTACAATTTCAGGAACTGAGTATGTATAGTTTAAGGAAAAGAAGGACTAGGGGTGACATGACAGCAGTGTTCCAATATCTCAGAAGTTGCCACAAAGAAGAAGGAGTCAAGCTGTTCTCCAAAGCACATGAAAGCAGAACAAGAAGCAATGGGTAGAAACTAACCTAGAACCAAGGAGAAGTGTTCTACATTTAGAACAATTAATCAGTGAAACAACTTGCCTCCAAAAATTGAAGATGCTCCAACACTGGAGGTTTTTAAGAAGAGATTGGACAACCATTTGTCTGAAATTGTATAGGGTTTCATGCCTGATCAGGGGGTCAGACTAGAAGACCTCCAAGATTCCTTCCGTTATTCAGTTAATGGCTTGTTTCTACATGCTAAGGGTCAGTTATTCCTTTTAGGTTCCTAAAAACAATGCAGATCCAGGGTATTCCACCATGTTGATTCCATATGGCTCACTTCTATGTGGCCTACCAGCTTCCCAGATATTTTTGTCACTGGCTGTTTTGTAATTAGTGGGAACACATTAGTGTTTTCCTTATGGCCACCCTCAAAATATAGCAATCCTTTTCCTGGATGTTTTTTTTCCTCATAATTTTTCATTTAAGAAGCATTTGGCTTCTGTTCTGTTTGGGGCTGGTGCTGTCTTTATAACAGCCCCCTTGGAATTTTAATGAAGCGCTGCTGTTATATTTTATTAGTTGGATTTATTTCATTATACTTCAATTAACTCCACTGATTTTAAAGATCATAATTCATTTTGAGTACTCTTCGTGGCAGGAAAAGATAGGCCAAAATTCCAAATAAATGTCCAGCATATCTATTTTGTTGCTGATTGAATTCCTCAGGAGAATTGACAACCCACACATGGTAAAATTCCTCGTGTATTTATATCAAAGAGACAACTGCCATTCCAGGTGGCTCAGGATGGCCCATCACTTGATTTTAAAGCAATTACACATTATCACCGATCAATATTTTAAAGATAAACAGAAATTAAATCCCAACATCACAAGCCATATGGCTATAGCCAATTGAGGTGCACACTGTGGCAAACTTCCAAGTTCTTGTGCAAAACTCTTGTTAAAAGGCAGCTTGTAATTGTTTAAAGCTGAGGAAAAAGAAACTCAAGTGTGACTCATTTACCTAAAGCCACTGAGTAATCTAAGCTTCTGTACAGATAGTCCTTAATGTACGACCACAATTGAACCCAAAACGTCTGTTGATAAGGGAAACATTTGTTGGGTGAACTTTGCCTCATGTTATGATCTTTATGACAAAATGATTTGTTGCAGTTGTTAAGTTATAAACATGGCTGTTAAGTGAACCTAGCTTCCCCATTGACTTTGCTTGTCAAGAGGTCACAAAAGGGGATCAGGTAACCCTGGGAAACTGCAACCGTCATGAATATGAGTAAGCTGCCAAGCATCCGAATTTTGATCACATGACTATGGACAGGCTGCAAGGGTGAAAAAAGTCCTAAGTCAATTTTTTTAGTGTAACTTTGAACGATCAAGTAAATGAACTCTGGTAAGTCAAGGACTATCTGTATTCAAAGAAGTCCTTTGGGTATTGAGCTGTATATTAAGTTAATTGTGTTATACAATATCCCATGAATAGTGTTCGGCGAACTGAACTTGCACAGTTCGGGTTCATACAGAACTTTGTGGTGTTCGGCATGCCGAACCTGAACCCGATTTTTTAAAAAAATTAGTGTTCCGGTTCAACGTTCGTGCCAAGCACCGTGAAGCGCCACCGCCCGGCTGTCATCTGCTGAGAAGAGGAGGAGCCGGGCGCCGGTGGCGGCGGAGGAAGGTGAACACCGGGGAGCTGTTGGCTGGTCGGGAGGCTTTTTGGGAGGCACAAAAGGAGCTGGGGAATCCCACAAAGGGATTCCGGGGGTGGAGCTTTGACGTCACCTATACCGGCAGGTTGCTAAGCACGCCAAAGTGATCACTTCCTGGATTCCGGGGGCGGCATTAGAATAATGGAGGGAGGATGGAATCCAGGAAGTGATCACCTTGGCATGCTTAGCAACCTGCTGGTATACGTGACATCAAAGCTCCGCCCCCAGAATCCCTTTGTGGGATTCCCCAGCCCCTTTTGCTTGCGGCGCGGCTGGGGCGTCCTTTCACGTAAAAAATGTTTTGGGTTTTTTTACGTGAAAGGACCTCCCTTTGCTTGCGCTGCCGCTGCGGCATCCTTTTTCATAAAAATAAAAATAAATAAAAATAAAAAATCCATAAAAATTAAAAAACAATGGGATTCCGGGGGCAGAGCTTTGACGTCACAGAGTGTTCAGAGTTCGGGTTCGGCCAAACTTTGCGTGAAGTTCACCCCAACTCGCCGAACACCGTGGGGTTCGCCCGTCACTACCCATGAACTCTTTGATATTAGAGAAATGTGTGCTTTATGTCTGATTGGGACCAGAATGGAGATAATTAAACTCCCCCTCCCTGAGCTAGATCTATGGAGACATCTGGGATCATGATCAGTGGTGGGTTGCTCCAAGTTCAAACCAGTTCTTAGAACTGGTAGCACTAGCAGTGGGAGACTCTGCACCTACTTGGGATGCTTTTGTGCATGCGCAGAAGTATTGTGCGTGTGCAAGTGCAGGTGCAAACTGGTAGCAAAGTTTGTCAACATTCCAAATAACATCTGAGAAATAAAACAGAGTCCAAAAATTGGCATTCTTCCAAGTTCCAATTTATTAACAGAGCCATGTTGGTTATGAACTGTAGTTTTCGCGATACTAACTTTCCCTGCAGTTCTCCACCCAGGTTAAGGTTCAGCCCTCGCCCCCATACCCACAGGTTTATCACATGGATCATTCCGATTGCCTTAACGTCCACAATTCTCCCATGTACTTTCAGCTGGTGCTGAACAAAGGATGCTCTTGAATCTTCTGGAAATAATTTGCTGTGGGTAGCATCTTTCCCTCTCATGCAACCACCCCTCCATAATTCCCACTGTACTAGTCTACTAGTGGCAGGCCAAAGTCTCTAAAACAATTGCTTGGGCCTGACAAAGTTATTTACAACCTACCACTGATCATGATGGTGCCTTTTTTTAAAAAAGGAAGTGTCATATTCAGCCCCTCCTCTTTCAAATTTCATATCACCCGAATGCCAACAGCCAAACTGGGTCACTTGCTGTAGATTCAGTTACTGTATGGAAGATGCTTGACTTGTTCTCACCCATTCATACGCACAATGGAGAATTAGACCCTGATGAAGGAGCTCCTATGCCTCAATGAGCCCAATCCTCTTAAATAGGTTGGTTAACTATAGATGGGAAGAGCGGGGGGAATGATGCCACCTTTGGCCCTCCCTTGCTCTATCAGCAAATAAAGTTTTTTTTTTTAAAGATTCCCATGACTATCAACCTGACTTCCATTCTGCGTGACAGTTTAGGGTTTTACTAATAAATCAAAATTAATTCCTTGGCTATTTTTCTTCTTCTTTGTATTACAGTTGAACTCCCCTTTCCTACATTTTAATGGGATCGTACTGAAAGCAGGTGAGGTGAAGGGATGGTCTTTTTTTACCTGGCTAACAAGCTCCTATTACTGTTAATGGACATCCTAACAATCTGGAGAACAAAGGTGGAGAGCTGTGCATATTGCTATGCGGGCAAGGAGCAGACCATCTGCAAATTGAAACATGAAATTTGCTTTGCATTCTCACATTTGGAAGAGGTTCTCTAAATGCATCTGGGAGAAAGCCCCAAGCATCAGGCAGTACTTTAAAAAAAGAGAGGACAAGAAAGAAGATGCCAGTGGATTTAACTACCCAGAATCAAATGCACAGAGAAGACATATCAAAGAACAAAGGATTGACATGATTGATAAGGCTATGAAGTAAATTAAACTGTAAGATGCAGAAATGAAAGATGGGCCTAAGATGAAGCAGCCTAGCAATCTTATAAGGAGAAGCAAACAGGAAATAAGAGAAAGCTGACTTCAGATAAAGAGAAAGTGGGCTTTCTAAGGCACGCTAGAGGGTATATCTCTAGAACAGAAACAGATATCTAAAGAAAATAGCTGTTTTGCATCAGAGATGTCATGTCTCTCTGCTTCTGCTATAAATTAGTTTACATCTTTGGATTGGTAAAATAATATAAAATTCCACACACAGCAATAGTAGACCATCAAATTTATGTTTGTAACAGTGCAGCAAATGTGACTATTTACTGTAGCTAACAGAAGATCAGAGTTTCACTAAAGTTTTTTTTTTAAAGACCTTGTCCTATCTCAGTTGCAGATGACAGAAACAAGTATACCTTTAACAAGGTGTTTGAATTAGGTACCAGGAGGGAAGGGAATTGGTAGGGATGCAATTGTGTTGGGTTAAGCCCAAGGAGGAAAAAAAAGTTCTCCCAGCTCACAACAAAAAGCAGTTAATAGACATAGTTAGATAGATAATTAGTGGTGGTAATTAGCACTTAAAGTCTTCAAGAACTAGAATCAGCCACTCATTGCAACTTAATTAATGTCTTAACAATGGATTGAGAAGCTATGCTTTCACTGATGAAAGTCAGACTTCTAAAAAGAGAAGCAACTCATGGTCTTTCTAGAGCTTGGTTCAAACTCTAAGGAAGCCATGGCTTAATGGGATAGCTCTTACTTAGTAACTGCCAAAGCTTTCATATTTCATCATTGTGATGACACCATTCTGTATGCATCTCTAAAGAGTCCCTGAACTCTAGAAAATCCAGACTAGGTGGACCAATGATGCAAATTAATACAGGGTGACCTCCCGTCAGTGGTGGGTTTCAAAAAACTTTTACTATTGGCTCTGTGGGTGTGGCTTGCTGGGTGTAGCAGGGGAAGGTTACTGCAAAATCCCCATTTCCTCCTAATCAGCTGAGACTCGGAAGGCAGAGAATAGATGGAGATGGGCCCAAGGTGATATTTACTGGTTCTTCGAACTACTCAAAATTTCTGCTACCGCTTGTCCAAAACTGGTGAGAACCTGCTGAATCCCACCTCTGCCTCCCATGTTCACAAACTGATTTAGATTCCATGGAATAAATAGTGAAAGTGTGCTATTGAAAAGGTTGTGCTAATTTCAAGGCACATGTGGACTTAAGTATAACCTTATACTTAATCATTGCAGTCAATATTGATTGAAGAGAGACAGATCAGAGGTACATTTAAATTAAAAAGGGGTTTTCAGAAGCCACATTTGGCTACATGGCCTAGTTTAGTGGTGGTGTATGAATAGAACAATCTACATCCTCAGCTATAATGAGCTGCTCTTCAGCCTAATAGATAGGCTGAGTAACATCATTATCAGCAGATGGATTATCAGATAATAGAGGCTGTGCCAACATCTTCTGGAACTCTTAATCAATAAAGTTGTTGTTTTTATATATTAAATTTCAGGTTGTTTGCACTTTGCATTCTTCCTCTCATCCGCCCTGTTCCATTCTTTCCCATACACATAAATTGTTTCAATAAAATAAAAGTAAGCATTAATAACATTTTAAAAATTAAAACAAAGTGTTTCTCTTTTTTTTTTTTTAAATATAATTTTTTATTGATTTTTAAAAAATTTAACAAAAAACAAAACAGAAAACATAAGTGTACCATCACCATACAGAAAAAAAACCCTTCACCAGGGAGGAATCAATTTTATATCCTTCATATGCTTTGTCTCTGGGTTACATTGTTCATTCTTTATAGAGTGATTGAATTTTATTTCTTACATTTGCATCGCTTACTGATGTTGTTAATATATAATTTTTAACCTTCTCCCACCGCCTCATTGTTGCTGCTAATTTCCCTTCATTATAATTATGTAGTCTAATTTCCATAATTTCATAGTGAATGTGATCCACCATATATTTGCACCAATTTTTTTTATCGTCCATTTATTGTCATTTTTCCACCCAAGCACTATAGTTGCTTGGGCACTTTCTATCGCTGCAATTTTGATTTCTTCATATTCTTTTACCTCACTATTTTTTATCAATAATGCTGCTTCCTTAGTTATTTTCCAATTACCATTCGTAATTTTGTTCACTTCCACTTGTATTTGTTTCCAAAATTTTTGAACTTTATTACATTCCCAAAACATATGCATAAATACTCCTTTTTCCTTGCACCCATGCCAACAATTTCCTTTCTTCGTTATTTGAAAACGTGCTAATTGTACTGGTGTATAATACCATTTATGTAATATTTTTCTTCTCATCTCTCTTATTCTTGTATTTTTAATTTTTTTAATATTTTCAATTATACCCTCCATATCCCATTCATCAATTTCTAATTCATCCTGCCAATATCTCGTCAATCCTTTTACTACTTGTTCTTCCACTTGTAATAATTCTCTATATATATTACCTGTTTGTGCTTTTATATTCTTGCACTTATCCCTTAGTATCTTTTCTAAATTTGTTTCTTGTCTCATAAATATTTCTTTGTTTTCCCTTTTACTTAAATATGTACTTATCGCATTAATTTGTAACCAGTTTTGTTGTCCCAGGCACCTCTCTATTTCATTTTTATTGATTCTTCCGTCCCTTTCATATAACTGTTCTATTCTCTGTAACCCTTTCCTCCTTAATTCCCATATTATCTTTGTGAGGTTACTTTCTTTCTTTATATTTATCACATGCAGAGTTGCTAATTTAGAGTTTGTCATTTTCAATTTATCTTGCCATTTCATCCAACTCTCTATTATCGCTTTAGTAGGATCTAATAGTCTGTTTATTTCTACCTTATTCCATTTCCTAAATATTAATTCCTGATTCTTAATATCATTAATTTCTTTCTCTAATTCTACCCATGGTTTTTCCTCTAATAATTGTAATTCCATTAGCCTATCAATATGATATGCGTCCCTATAATACTCCAAGTTTGGATTTCCCCAACCACCCTCATCCTCCGTTGCTATCAGCCATTTTTTTTTAATTCTTGGTCTTTTATTACCTTCTATCCACACGTTCAATTTAGTGTCCCATTCTCTTATCTTTCTTATTGGGAAGGTTCCATGCATTACTTGTAAAATATATAGCATTTTTGGGATAATCATCATCTTTAAAGCTCTTACTTTAGCCAATCTTCTCAAATTTTTATTTTCCCAGTTCTTAATTTGTTTCTGAATTTTTTTCCATATTAAATTATAATTAAATTCCACCATTTGTCCCGGGTTCTTTAATAACCATACTCCTAAATATTTCATTTTCTTGCTACCCAGTTTTAAACCCGATACCTTCCGTATTTCAATTTGTTCTTTAGGCCCTGTATTTAAACAAATGATTTCTGATTTTTCCATATTCACTCTTAACCCTGATTGGTTTTTAAACTCCTGAAGTATTATAATTATTCTTTTAATCATATCTATTGGTGTTTCTGTGACTATTATAGCATCATCTGCAAATAAATTTAATTTTAATTCCGTACTTCCTATTTGATATCCCTTCCATTGTGTATCTTTTCTAATTTTGTTTGCCAATGTTTCAATTGCCATTGCAAAAAGCATCGGGGATAGGGGGCATCCCTGCTTAGTCCCATTATTTATTTCTATTTTCTCCGTTCTATTTCCATTCACTCTAACATAGGCTATGTTGTCCTTGTATATTTCTTTTATTATTTGACAAAATCCTTTCCCCATATTCAAACTATTGCATAATTGGAACAAATACTCATGGTTTATTTTATCAAAGGCTTTGTAAACATCTAACTTTAATAATCCCATTTTCCTTTTAATTTTGGTGGCATGGTGGAGCACATTCACTATATTTCTAATTGGTTCATATATTCTTCTTCCTTTTATAAAACCATACTGGTCTTTCCCAATTATCCTTGACAATATATTTTCCAGCCTATTTGCTAAAATTTTCATGAAAATTTTATAATCTTGATTTAGCAGACTAATTGGGCGGTAGGAACCTGGTTCTTTTAAGTCTCGACCTGGTTTAGGAATTGTTACAATTTCAGACACCTTCCACGTTTGTGGAACATCTAGTGTTATGAGGATATTATTATACAGTTTCTCCAAATGCGGTAATAGAATTTCTATATACGTTTTATAATATTCACCTGTAAATCCATCGGGGCCTGGTGCTTTACCGGGTTTTAGCCCTTTTACCACTGTAATTATTTCATCCCTTGTTATATTTGCATTTAACCTTTGTCTTTCTTCCTCATTCAGCCTTTCTTTAACCTCTATTTCTTGTAACATAACATGTTCTTTTTCGTATAATTTTGCATAAAATTCTCTTATTACATTTTCTACTTCTCTGTTACCATATTTCATTACCCCATCCTTATCCTTCAAACCATTTATTATTAATTTTTCTTTTCTTTTTTTAAGGTATTTCGCCATTTGTAATGCTGATTTCTTCCCCCATATTTCAATTCTCTGTTTCATTGCTATTCTCATATTATTCCAATTTTCTTCCTCTATGTCCTTTAATTGTCTTTGTTTAAGTCTTAACAAGTCATTCCATTCTTTATTTCTGGTTATTCTCAAATTTTCTCTTATTGATTCTATTTCCCTTATTCTTTTTTCCCTTTCCATCCCCCAACTTTTTCTAATATAAGACTCCATACTAATTAGATTGCCCCTAATAACTGCCTTCTTCGTGTCCCAGATAACTGATTGTCTCATTCCATCATTTTGATTTATTTCATAAAATTCCTGAATATCTTTCTGAATTTTTTCCTTATTTTCTTCACTTGCTGAGACAATTGTGTTATATCTCCAAATTCTTTCTCTACCAGTAGGGTCAATCTTTATAACTGCCGTTATAGCTGCATGATCAGATATCCAATTACTTTTGATTTCTGCCTTTTTAACTTGGATATTTCCTGTTTTGTTCATGAATATATAATCAATACAGCTAAACTTATTGTGTCTTGCTGAATAATATGTCCCCCTATTTGAGTTATCAGCGTGTAAATCTATCATATTCAACTTATTCAAATTTAATTGCTTCTTTTCTTTGTTATTAGCTGTTATTTCTACATTGAAATCCCCAGCGAATATCACCATCCCCTCTGAAAATAAATCCAGTTTACGTTTTGCATTCATAATAAATTGTTTAGCATTTACATTTGGAGCATATATTACCGCTAACGTTATCATCTTTTGATTCATTTTTCCTTTTACAAATAATAATCTTCCTTCTTTATCCCCTTTTAAAACAAAGTGTTTCTCAATCACTGAGGAACCATGGAGAAACACTCTCAGACAATGTGATGCTCATCCAATGATAAACTCATACACATGAACCAACTTCACATATATTTCATTGGTGCATTGCAAATTTATTTTAAAGTGACTTGCTGTAACACAATTACCATAGCACAAAATCATTGCAAAATCGTAGCAAAACCAAAACACAAGTAAAACTTCCTTAAGCCAAGTTAAAAAGCAACATTGAGATCCAGCAAAACCTGATGTATGGTCTCTCTAAATATTTGGTAACTCTGGAATTTAGAGGCAAAGGTTAGGGGAGGAGTTATTAATAGGCAAATTGAACCCAGACAATGAAGAAGTTGGGAACTTGATCCATACGAGTAGATAGTAATAAAATGTAGATATGTCAAACATATGTGAACTAAACCTTAGAAGTGACAATAGAACTTACTTGTACAGTAGAGCATAGACATATGACGTATATCATACTGAAACTGTAATTTAACTGCTTTGAGAAGGGGAGAAAGGCTGAAATGATATATTTATTAAAAATAAAATGCAACAGTTCAATTTCAAGAGGATTTTCAAGAGATCATTTTTAACCATGAGGACAAGCTCCTTCATTTTGAGGTGAGGAAGCACTCTCCTCCCTCGACAAACCAGTTATAATTCTGTGATTAATCCTTGATCAATCTCTGCCCACATTTTTCAGCAAGAGTACCATTTTCCCAAGAAACTCCATCAAGGTTTTAGCACAGATAATGACAGCCATTTGTGGCAACAATTTAATGGATATACCAATGAGCTCCCTTCTCATTCTCAGCCTACCGATGGTTCTTCATGCACAGGCTTACTGCAGAATTTCTGAGGGAAACACTGAGATCAGCAGCTGTCAAGATAACCATTGGGTTTTGTTGGGGTTTTTTGGTGGTGGGTTTGGCACTACCTCTGCCTCCCATTTAACTTTGTGGACGAACAGAAGGGTTTTAATGTCATTCAAAACAAACAGCAGAACATTTTGGTGTTTCCCTGCAAAAGCATATGAAACTGGCACTCATCCCAGCAATATTCTGTCTATCTATATTACAGCCCACCTCCAAAAATAAACAAAAGTTCTTATGTCCAAACTACAGTTTACATTCTTGGCATCTGATGAGACTTAAAGGAAACGGGAAGATGAACTGTACAATGCTTAACAAGCTGCAGAGCCTTTCTAACTTAGTATGTGGCTTGCAGACAATACAAGCCACATACTAAGTTAGTCATACAATCTACGGCAATGTAAAAGTGCCTGCTGAAATGGCAGAGCGGTGCCTAAAATCATGAGGAGATTTGGGGGCACTTGAAAAAAGGTCCCCTGGAGACATTAGACCAGGGGTCTAATTAAACATTCAAAAATCCAGAAAGGCCCTGAACTGAAGCCCCCTGTTTAATTCTGGAGCTGACTGGAAGTCTGATTCGCCCATCATAGTCTCCTCCTGTTGCAGTGATGGTGAACCTATGACCCGTGTGCCACATGTGGCGTGTGGAGCCATATAGGAGGGCACACGAGGTGCTGCCCTAGGTCAGCTCCAGCACATGTGTGTGTCCTGGCCAGTTGATTTTCAGCCTTGTTTTCAGCCATTTTCACTCTCCCCCAGCTTCAGGAAGGCCTCCTGAAGCCTGGGGATGGCAAAAAAAAATAGTCCAACAGGCCAACAGGAAGTTTGGAAACAAAACAGAAATGGAGCTGCCCTACTATCTACCTTCAGAGAGTTGCAAGCAGGCCTCACACACATTGGCCAATTTCTTCTGCAGCCGGCAAAGCTTTCCTGAAGGTCTCTGCAACCAATAACAGGAAAGGCCTCTGCAGCTGAAAACAGAGTTCCAGATTGATCGAGAGCTCTGTTATTGGCTACAGAGGCCTTCGGGAAAGTTTTTCTGGCTGCAGAAGAAATGGGCCGAGGTGTGTGAGGCCTGGATGCAATTATCTGAAGGTAAGTAATAGAACAGCTCCACTCCCTACAGGAGGTCTGGGCCCTTCAGTGAGGCCTGTGTGCATGTGCAGGGGCAGTTGGGAGGTTGTGCGCATACGTGGTTGGAGGGCATTGCATTATGGGTATGGGCACACATGAGCCGAAAAAGGTTCACCATCCTATTGCACTGTCCTTTTTCCTCTACAGACCAGACGTTCGGTTCCCCCACCATAGTGTCTCCTCCTAGCATGGCATCCTTTTTCTTCTACCTGCCCTACCAATGTGGCGCCACCCGTGACAGGGAGCCTCAGTAGAGGGATGAAAGAGCCACATGCTGCTCAAGAGCTACGGGTTGCTGACCCCTGCATTAGACCAATCGATCTACCTGCAGCTCTGCAGAACTGCAGCAAAAAAGTAGAAGAATACTAGCAGTATAGGATGCGAACATACACCATAAATCAAAGGTAATGTTAGTCATGTTCACATTGTAATGGAAATGCTGATATAATAATCCTAACGGAGATGCCTGCATGAGAAGGTGATGTACATTTCAGCTGTGTGTGCTGTGTTAGGGTACCCACGAAGGCATTCACAACCACTTGCTCACAAAGAGGTTAAAAACAAAGAGCTCTCTAAATCAGGCTGAATGACTTAATACACACTACACTGACTCAAACTCAAAGAGAGTGAAATCTTTATTCCGGCTCAGCGTTTGTTCTTTACATTTCAAAAACTGAAGGAAAGCAATCAAATCCATGGAGTTTTCTTCTTCAATGAATTCTATTACAAAAAATAGGTTGGTTCAGGATTTATTGATCAGGATCAAGAATGAACTTCACAAAGTCATACCAATGAGCCAACTGGTTGTAAAACCATATAAAATCATCGTGGCTCAGAATATATCAGATTTTCCTCTTAGGCTCTGTTCCCAGTTAACTTTTTCACTTCCAGATAGTTGCCCTCCCCAGATAATTTCCCCAATAATAATATATCTTCTGTAAAGAACATGTATATGGGACTATAGAACCATTGAGGTTGTTTGGATAATGACCACAGGATGATACCCTTTCAGGTTTTCTTAGCCATGGGCAGGGGTGGGCTACTGCCTGGACGGGAGGGGAGATGATGCAGTGGGGTAGTGAAAATGGAGCTCCACCCCAGAGCACCCAATTTGCACTGAAAGATGTTGAGAGAAAATGTAGGGCGTCCTGCATAAGTCATGCCCACAGTGTGGTAGTAAAAATTTTGATAGCCCTTCACTTGCCATGAGGACATAGACATTTCAGAGTTGAGAGGAACAATATCCAAAGGGCTATATTTTATTCTTTAAAGATTTAAGCATATTTTAAACACAGCCATTTTGATAACTTTGTATCGCACATTAAGAGTTCTACGGCATTATTGCCTACCCAAGGAAAGGATTCATATCTTTGGCATGAAAACCTGGCTCACATTTAAAAGAAAAAAAATCACAGGATGTCCTGAAGCAGTGAGCTGGCCAGATGTATTTGCTCTTTGCATGAGATACCCCGAAGGGTTGCGCAACTACCAAGCTTCCTGTGACTAGAGGATTTATTAAATTTTCTGTACCTTCATGTTGATGTTGACTCCTGGCAATTGCCAGCAATAGTCACTGCAGTTTTCCTGGACGCAGTTTAGGAAGTTTAAGAGCCCACTGTAACAACATTGACAAAAATGCACTTATTAATCTAATCTTGCGTAACTCCTCTCTGGCAATATTACACTATTAACCAGAGCATACAAAACATTCGCTAGACCAATTCTTGAATACAACTCACCTGTTTGGAACCCACACTGCATATCAGATAGTAATATAATTGAGAGAGTCCAAAAATATTTCATAAGAAGAGTCCTCAACTCCCCTGCTTTCAACAGAATGCCTTATTCCACCAGATTTGAAATTTTGGGTTTAGATGGCCTAGAACTTCATCGCCTTCGATCTCACCTAAATGTAATCAAATCAAATCAAATTTATTATTAAAGTCATAGACCAAAACAAATAAAACCACTTAGTAAATTCACAACCAAAAGTTGTAGGATAAAATGATAAATAACAGATAAAATCCATGATAAAATCCAGTCTATCAATTGTGCATCATCAATACTATTAAAATTACAATCCGTAAACTGTGAGATCTATATTCAGTTTGATACTATTAGGGAAAGGAATAAACAAGGTTGTCACATTTGTCGTATAAATTAGCTAAGGTGTATTAGGCACTTAAAAGCTGGCCACAAATGGTATACTTGTTGTGAGCCGCCCCGAGTCTTCGGAGAGGGGCGGCATACAAATCCAAATAATAAATAAATAAATAAATAAATAAATAAATAAATAAATAAATAAATAAATACATACATACATACATACATACATACATACACACACACACACACACACACACACGCATGCATACGTACATACACATACACATACACATACACATACACATACACATACACATACACATACACACACACACACATATATATATATATATATATATATATATATATATATATATATATACAGTATATATATACACACACACACATATATATATATACACACATATACATATCTCGCTATGATGAAGGCACATATTTGCGACAAATCCCCATTGGAGAGAGGTAATGTCTGAGTGGCCAGGATACCTTGCAATTAATGGCAGAGTATATTTTTTCCTAATGTCTGTATAAAAGGAGCATCTCAGGAGCATGTGTCCCTTAGTCTCCACCTCTCCTGAGCCGCAAGGGCAAAGTCTTTCAGTGAATGGTATTCTTTTATACTATACATAACGGTGGATGGAAGCGCATGGCACCATATAAGAGCAAATACTTTTCAGTGTTTTGCTGATTCCAGCTGTCTAAGATATTTAGCAGGAGCCACAACACATCTAGTGGCATCTGGGGCCAGAAACAGTAGAGCTTTCTTTAAGTCCTCCTGCCTCTCAATGTCCTTCACCCTTTGTAACAAGGTTTGTCTTGCTGGACTATAGTTCATCTCGAGTATTGAAGCTGGGGACCTAAATGTAAAATAATCTACTACAATGTCCTACCTGTCAATGATTTCTTCAGCTTCAACTGCAACAATACACAAGCAAAGAATCAATTAAAACTTAATGTTAATTTGCTTTAAACTCAACTGCAGAAAATACAGCTTCAGCAATAGAGTGGTCAATGCCTAACTGACTCTGTGGTTTCTTCCCCAAACCTCCAAAACTTTAACCTTAGACTATCTATAGTCGATCTAACCCCATTCCTAAGAGGTCTGTAAGGGACCTTGGTGGCACAATGGTTAGTGTGCAGTACTGGTTGTAGTTTACCAGTTCAAATCTCACCACCGGCTCAAGGTTGACTAAGCCTTCCATCCTTCCAAGGTGGGTAAAATGAAGATCCAGATTGTTGGGGGTGATATGTTGATTCTGTAAACTGCTTAGAGAGGGATGTAAAGCACTGTGAAGCAGTATATAAGTTTAAATGCTATTGTGCCTACCGTCCCTGTCTTACTTTCCTATGACCTATTTTATCTGTACCTACTTTGCTAATGTTTATGCTTATACCTACTGCCTTGTACATTTCTGAACAAACAAACAAATGTGGTTTGCCCTCCTGCCTAGTTCTGAGAAAGAAGGATTGACTTCAATCCCTCATCAGGCTTTGTAATGGAGGAAGGAAAAAATTCATGTTCTCCTGGGTTTTAGCCTGGTACCTTTAGCCTACTGCACTAAATAGACTGTCATCCAGAGGCATGTCAGGGCTCAAATCAGCCTCCTCTTCTCTATATGTCCCTAACCTTCCTTAAAAATCAATCCTTCAAGGAAAACCAGTCTTTGCTTTAGAAGTATGAATCTGGCTGCTTTTAGCCTAGTGAACTCTTTCCTTCTCTGCACACAGCACTATTCCTTTTGGTCGCTTGCTTCTAGTCCAATCCCCTGGTCAAGGCAGGAGATCTTACCAGTATACCATCCTGGTCAAATTGTGGTACTATCTATTTTTGAAAGCCTCCAGCAATGGAGCCACCACAATTCCAGGAAGTAAGTTGGTCCATTGGTTAATTAATCACTGTCAGGAAAATTATCCTTAGCTCTAGGTTGGATATATATTTGCACATGTAAATATTTGACATTTTTATAGCTTCTCCTCCCCTACACACCCACGTAGACCTCTAGTACATCCGCAGTGGACCCTTCCTGCTTCCCCCCCCCAATAAACGGTGCCCTGTAGAGATACTATTTGGGTTCCTTTTTTTGACACCCCCCCAAACCTTTTAATCCTCTAGTGCAGAGGGGTCTCCAACCTTGTCAACTCTTTTTTAACACATACAAGACAAAAACAGACTTACAACAGACATTTGGGCTACTGTTGTGAGCCGCCCCGAGTCTTTGGAGAGGGGCGGCATACAAATCTAATAAATAATAATAATTATAATTATAATAATATCTCATTAACACATTAGCCACTCCGAGTCTTCGGAGAAGGGCGGCATACAAATCTAATAAATAATAATAATAAAATAATAATAATAATAATAATAATAATAATAATAATAATAATAATAATAATAACAACAACAACAACAACAACAACAAGAACAACAACAACACATGCTTTCACTTCTACTTCTTGTCCTGCCCTCTGGTGCTTTGGAGAAAAATTTGATCCCCTCTTCTCTGATAGCCCCTGAAGTACTAGAATACAGCTATAAAGTCAACACTGAATCTTCTCTTTGAAAAACTAGACAGACCTGCTATAGCTCCTTTAACTTTCATCATAGGATTTAGCTCCCAGGCCCCTTAATCCTGTTTGTTGCTCTCTGCACGCTTTCTGGAATCTCAGAATCTTCTTTCTATTGCGGTGACCAGAATTATACCCATTATTCCAAATGTGGCCTCACTTGTGCAATATAAAGCACTATTATTGCTCCTTGTGATCTTGATGCTATCCCAGCCTGGAACTGCATTGTTTTTTCTGCAAGTTGCATCACACTGGTTCACACTTTAATTTTTTATATATATATTTTCCATGTACACATCTATGCATATATCACAAGCTATATCAAAACATACGTAATTATACATTTCTATCCACTCTATTATAAATCAATATCCTATTTTTGCACCAATTTTTACTACTATTTATCATTCTGTTTCTCCTCATTTCTTTGCACTTCTCTTCATCTATTTCCATCTCTTCCTTCTACCTTCTTTTTTCTTCTCTCCCACTTCCTACTTCTCTTCTCTCCTTCTCTCCTCCCTTCCCTTCTCTACTTCCTTTTCCTACCTCTTGACCTTCCCCTGAGTTATTCTAATCATAATTCACCTTATATTTAACATCTTGTAATTACCGGTGCCCCTTTTAAACTCATATGCTCATATCATATCTATACATATAATTTCTTTATTCTAAGTTTTTCTGCTTTTTCTGAAAATTTTTCTCCTCAAATTCTAATTTTGTCACCTTTATTCTCCATTTTCTTCCCCTTTAATCAATCTAACTTAATTTCTATACGCATTCATTTTCTATCCAATTGTAAAATTTCATCCATAATAATCTTTATCTTCCTTTTCTTTAATTTTCATTGTCAGTCTATTCGTCTCCACGCAGTCCAAGATTTTCTTAATTACCTCTCCTTCAGAAGGGTTTTTTGTTGCTTTCCGTTTTTGTGCTGGTTCATACTTAAGTTAGGATTAGTGTTGGGCGAACTGAACTTGCAAAGTTCGGGTTTGTGCCGAACTTTGCAGTGCTCTGCATGCCGAACCCAAACCCCAACTTTTTAAAAAGTTCGTGTAAAGTTCGGATTCGGGTTTGGCATTCACTTGAACACCGCAAAACGCCACCGCCCGGGAGGAGACTGGGGAATCCCATCATGGGATTTCCCACCTCCTTTTGCTTGCAGCGCCGCAAGAAAAAGGACGTGGGGAATCCCACGAAGGGATTCTGGGGGTGGGGCTTTGACATCATGGAGATTCCTTCCTCCCCGTTTTGGCCGGCCAGGAACTAGTCTCCGTGACATCAAAGCCACACCCCCGGAATCCCATCATGGGATTCCCCACCTCCTTTTGCTTGCAGCGCCACTGCAGCATCCTTTTCTGTAAAAATAAAAGGAAGCAAAAGGAGGTGGGTAATTCCCCACCTCCTTGTTTATTTTTACAGAAAAGGATGCCGCAGCGTCTTGCTGCTGCTCAGGTTCGGGTTCGGCTTCATGGCAAAGTTCGGGTGAGTTCACCAAACCCAAACTTCGTTGGGTTCACCAAACACTAGTTAGGATAACATCCCAAGTAAGACAGAAGATGCTAAGTCCACATTGCAAAGCCTACCACAGTGGAGGGAGACAAAGTAAAGGATTCTTCTTGTCCTTCAAAGAAGAACCTGGCATGATAATAGAGAGCTTTTGCATCTGCTGCCATGGGTTGCCCTAGGTTTTGCATAATAATGGACAAGAGGCAGTGCCTACTTTTGCTACATGGCGAAGGAGGGGGTAGCAGAAAAGTTTTGCCTTCCCATTTAGACACGCTTCGTTTGGAGTGATGATTGCAAACCAGCCGTGGAAATTACAAATGCTCTCCTGCTTGCTATTATTTTCCAGCATCTCCAGTAAATCGCCTGTGATCATTTACAACTGTGTGCCTGATGACTTTCCAAACAGAAGTGGTTGGAGAGGATGGGCTTCTCCGAGGAGGCATCAATCTTTGCTACAGGAGCCAAGGCTTCTGCGGCTGCCATCAAACAACAAGACTTTTCACAGACGGGAAAAAAAATAGGGCTGAGGGGGGAATTGACATTTCAGCCAGCTGAGGAAGGTGCACCCAAGCCCGGAGAGCTAGAACGATTCTGATCAATGTCTTGAGATCAAGAGGGAATAGCAAAAGGGGTGTGGGGAAAGGAAGCAGGCTTATAAATGTGTTTCTTCAATCAGCAATGGATTTACTGGAAAGAACAAATGTAACACGAGAAGCTGAGAATATCCTACATAAACCCTTCCTGCTTTCAATCCACAGAGGAAGCGTGTCTGTTTCAAGGTTCTTCCAGACAGCTCGGTTTCTTCCCAGATTGTTTATTGTTGTGGCAGGACAGGGAGGGACTCTCCCTTAAGGCCCACTAGCTGATTGTGTGGAGATTTACCTGAGGCTCAGTCAAAGTGGACCCCTTTATACCAAACAAATAAAACAAAAGGCCAGCGCAAGCCAAATCGGTATCTGGCAAACACTTTTTAAATATAATCCCCAGTGGGAAAAATCATAACTTATCACTTCAGCTTTAGAAATAGTGTCAAATAATTCCAGCAAATAATACTTTGCTTAGGGCCAACTCAGCTCCTATTTCCTTTTTTTTTAAAAAAAAAAAGAAAATATCATTTTTTTAAAAAATAAAATCTGGTGACATCCAAAATGACATCCTCCTTTATTATTCTCGTTTTCAACATTTTTCTGCTACCACATAGACTCCATCACCGCTCGTAGAAAATAAAGTAGAGAATAGATACAGCCTATTTGATTGTGAGGAAAACTATTTGCTTGCCCAGAAAATGACAAAGGGAAAATGAGATGTTTTGGGGTGGGGGGTGGGGTGAGTGATGAGAGAACAAAGCAAACAGGTTCACCAGGTGGCCTTCTAATGACTGGTAATGGCCATTATGAGGGCCCATCTTGTGAATACACAGAAGCCTCCCACAGTCATTTTTTATGAGCTGAGCAGACATATAAATTTCATATATAAATATCTAAACAAATAACTCTGCACAATAACTATTTTTAGAGAGCCTGTACTACATGCTCTCAAAAAATCACTCTGGTTATTTTACGAGCCATAACGTGAATCAAGAAAAAGAATCATAAGTATTTAGCCCTTTACAGTATTTCCCTTTTTTTACGTTTTCTATTCCTGCTTGTTGCACAGTCTGTCTGTCTGTCTGTCTGTCTGTCTGTCTGTCTGTCTGTCTGTCTGTCTGTCTGTTTCTCTCTCTCTCTCTCTCTCTTTCTTTCTTTCTTTCTTTCTTTCTCTTTCCTTCCCTCCCACGCCATCTGTCTGTCTGCCTACCTACCTACCTACCTACCTTTATTTATTTATTTATTTACTTACTTACTTACTTATTTACTTATTGATTGATTGATTGATTGATTGATTTATCAAGTACGGATTGGAAGTATACAAAGATATAACAATGTTTATATATTATACATGATACTAGTAGAAACATTAGGACAGGGGACAGAAGGCACGCTGGTGCACTTATGCATGCCCCTTACTGACCTCTTAGGAATCAGGAGAGGTCAACAGTGGATAGTCTAAGGGTAAAGTTTTGGGGGTTTGGTGATGAAACCACAGAGTCAGGTAGTGAGTTCCATGCATTAACTACTCGGTTACTAAAGTCATATTTCATGGAGTCAAGTTTGGAGCAGTTTACTTTAAGTTTGTCTGTTGTGTGCTCACGTGTTGTTGTGGATGAAGCTAAAATAGTCGTTGACAGGAAGGACATTGTAGCAGATGATTTTATGGGCTATGCTTAGGTTGTGTTGAAGGCGACGTAGTTCTAAGCTTTCTAAACCTAGAATTGTAAGTCTAGTTGCGTAGGGTATTCTGTTGCGAATGGAGGAGAGGAAGGCTCTTCTGGTAAAATATCTCTGGACATTTGCTAGAGTGTTTATGTCCAAAATGCAGTGTGTGGTATCTATCTATCATCTATCTGTCTATTGTGTCTGACATATATATTAGTGCTAAAACAGTTAAACAAACCAGGAAGTTTGTTCAACTTAATTGATTAGTATTAAATTAATTGATTTGTTAGCGTTGTCCACAAACCAGGATGCTGGTTGCTTTCCAAAGAAATCAGAGGACAAAGGAGACCTGGGCAGCAAATAATTTGAAATAAATTCAGCATCCTTGCTCAATTGACTGGGTAGAACTCAAAAAAATTCTAGTTAATCCTTTTGTGTGAACTCTCTCAGTAAAACTATTTTTATATCTATATCTATGACTTTATTCTGTGATTGCAGTTAATCGGGTACCTTTTAGCAGAGCATTTTGGAGATAATGCAGTATAACCAAATCATTACATAGAGAGTAGGGCAGAGGTCTCCAACCAGCTTTGCTGGCTGAGGAATTCTGGGAGTTGAAGTCCACAAGTCTTAAAGTTGCCAAGATTAGAGACCCCTGGTCTAGGGCCAAGAGAAAACTCTCATATTTCTCTATTTCGATATGAAGATTCGATTGGATATAGTGTTTAAGGCATCAGACTAGAAACAATGAGACTGGGAGCTCTAGTCCTTCCTTAGGCATAAAGCCTGCTGGGTGCCTTGAGCCAGTTCTTTTCTCTCAACCCTAGGCAGCAGTCAATGGGAAAGCACTTCCAAAATCTTGTCAAGACTTCTTCAGGGAGCTGCCTAGACAGTCATCAAGAGTATTATGTGTATGTCAAAATCTGAAAAATGGCGGGCACAACACTTAAATCAAAGCCATGCAACATCAACACATGGGAAAAAGCAGTGTGGCTTCTATTCCCTTCTTGCAGATTTTGATGCCCCAGAATACCAGGGCATCAAAAGATGGATGGATGGATGGTGTTGTGGTTAGCTCTGGCCCAGCTCCTGCCCCAAGGACTGTGGATTTGGGGGAGACATCCACATGCTGCAGGCCTGTTTTGCCCCCAGTGGAATCTGCTGATGAAGGCTCCTCTGCCCAAGAAGACATGAGTGACAGGGAGGAGGAGAGTGTGGCAGACAGCTCAGAAGGAGATCAATTATCTAGCTCCTCCTTGGATTCAGAACAAGAGTTAATGATACAGCCACGCGTGCGGAGAGCGATGCATAGGCAACAACAACTGAGAGATTATTATCAAAGAAAATGAGGCCACCTGTGGTTGAGTTTGAGTTTGAGTTTAATCAGATTTGTATGCCGCCCCTCTCCACAGACTCCGTTGGGTGGGGCTGTGGTAATTAGCAGCCTGTGGGTTTGGCCATTGTGGAGGATTATCTTATCGTTTGGTGTGTTTCATGACTGCTTTACTGACTTTGACTTTTTGTGTGCTGATTTTTCCCTGCTTTGAAACTAAACCAGAGCAAAGTGTGTTTCACTTTGTGAAAGAAGGACTTTGAATTGCCTCACAGATGCAAGCTAAGTATCACAGGACTGATAAGGGACTTGTACAAATTACCAGTTTGTTTGGAGACGAGTGCTCTTTGCTATACAAAAAGAGGGCTTAGTTTAAGTGAATTTTCATTATAAAGAACATTGTTTTGAATTTTCAAACGTGTGTGTCTGAAATTTGTACCTGTGAATTTTTGGGAGGATTCTACCAGAGAACCCGACAGAACAGATGGATGGATGGATGGATGGGTGGATGGATGGGTGGGTGGACGGGTGGATGGAGAAAGAGATTGGATATGGAGGTAGGGATGTAGATGGATAGATAGCTGAATAAATGATACAGGTGAAACTTGAAAGATTAGAATATTGTGCAAAAGTTCATTTCAGTACTGCAACTTAAAAAGTGAAATGTAATATATGAGAGAGACTCATTACACGGAAGGCAAGATAATTAAAGCCATCATTTGTCATAATTGTGATGATTATGGCATACAGCTCATGAAAACCCCAAATCCACAACCTCAGAAAATTAGAATATTACATGCAATCAATAAAACATAGGAAAGTGAACACAAGAACAAGGGGGCACAATCTGAGATTAGTTGGGGGAAAGATGAGAAGCAACGTGAGAAAATATTATTTTACTGAAAGAGTAGCAGATGCTTGGAACAAGCTTCCAGCAGACGTGGTTGATAAATCCATAGTAACTAAATTTAAACCTGCCTTGGGATAAATATATATCCATCCTAAGATAAAATACAGGAAATAATATAAGGGCAAACTAGATGGACCATGAGGTCTTTTTCTGCCATCAATCTTCTATGTTTCTATGTTTCTATGTAACATAGAACAATATCGGACCTCTGAAAAGTATAAGCATGCATATGAATTCAGTATTTGGTTTGGGACCCTTTTGCAGCAATTACTGCCCCAATGTGGCGTGGCATGGAAGCTATCAGCCTGTGGCACTGCTGAAGTGTTATGGAAGACCAGGATGCTTCTATAGCAGCCTTCAGCTTTTCTGTATTGTTCAGTCTCTTGTCCCTCATCTTTCTCTATGGGGTTCAGGTCAGGCGAGTTTGTTGGACAATCAAGCATAGTAATCCCAAGTTCATGGAACCAGATTTTAGTTCTTTTGGTAGTGTGGGCAGTTGCCAAGTCCTGCTAGAAAATGAAGTCAGAATCCTCATAAAGCTCATCTGTATAAGAAAGACGGGCTTTTAGATGTTGCAGCAAATCTAAATAGGGTCGTATCCTGGTGCAAAGTTGTTTATCAATTTCTTCATTTATCATGAGATGTATCCCAAATTATTTCCTTCTATTTCATACACAAAACAGTATTAATTATGCGGTAAAGCCTAGCCAGTTATTTACACAAATGGACAAAAATGTACAGCTTAATAAATAACTTGGGTTATTTATAGAACATCGCTTCAGGGAGGAGAAAAATCTAGCTTTGCACAACTGTCAAAAGGATATACAATAAAAGCAATTAAATCTTATTCGGGCATAAATAGACATTAGAATGCAGCCATTAAAGCACTAAGATGTTTGAAAAGGCAGGTTAATGTGTTTGCCACGGTTTGCATAGTTGCGTAGTTGTTGTTTTTTTTAAAAAAACATTCATCCTATGTAGAAGTTAGGATTTTGCAGTTTCTTTTTATTGCTATTGTTTGGCTTTTAAAAACAGGCTGATTCTAATTAACCTGACCATTCCAACTAGCCCTGCTTTATTTGAGCATTGCAGACAATGAGAATTTTTATAGCCACACATAATACCAAACAGAATACAGAAAGACAGAATTGGAAGAGACTATGGAAATCTTCTAATACAAACCCCTCCAAATCCAGACCCTATACCAGTGATGGCAAACCTTTTTTTCCTTTGCTGCCAAAAGAGCGTGCGGGCAGGCTATCGCGCATGCGCAAGTTCCCACACCCATAATTTAATGCCTGGGGAGGGAGAAACAGCTTCCACCACTCCCCTGGAGGCCCTCTAGAGGCTGGAAATGGCCTGTTTATCAACTTCTGGTGGGCCCAGTAGGCTTGTATTTCACCCTCCCCAGGCTCCAAAGGCTCCCCTGGAGCCTGAGGAGGGTAAAAACACCCTCCCCCATCTACAGTTGACCTCACTCCATTCCTAAGAGGTCTGTAAGGGGAGTGCATAAGCGCACCATCATGCCTACCATCCCTGTCCTACTGTCCAAATTTACCTGTACCTTCTTTGCTTTTGTTTATGTTTATACCAATTCCTACTATCTTGTACATGTTATGACAAATTAGTTAAGTAAGTAAGCAAGTAAGTAAGTAAGTAAGTAAGTAAGTAAGTAAGTAAGTAAGTAAGTAAGTGTTATGCTGGGCCCTTCACTAAGATCCCCCCAATGAGTTAGGAATGTAAATTCAAACACACACCCCATCTCAGAGTAAAAAGAAAATCAGTTTATCCAAAAATAGTGCTATACACACGTACTTTAAACAGAGCCAAAATTACTCTCACACAGATAACAGTCCTGGAATGCTGCGAGAGGCAAAAACAAACACAGCAGATAAAGGCAGCTATGAAAGTGTCACAGCCACCCCCCACTTCAATGAGTTCACAAGATGTACTTAACTGTGAAATATCCAAGAAGTCTGTGTAAGTCCTGGAACAGTTCAAACCAAAACAATGGTCTTTCTCCAAATGGATAAACACCCACACATGCACTCCACAATGCCCGTAATTTATCAGCAACCCCATTAACTCAATTGCCTCAGCCACAGGTGTTCTCGCTTATCTTCTATGATACCTGTGCAGTTGGTCCCTTCTAGCTATGAGCCTGCGCATACAGGCATCTATCAACCAATCCTCCTCCGAGTCTGACATCTCACTAATGGGGTCATTACCTAATGGGCTAGCTGCATCCACCTCTCCATCCAATTCCACTCCCCCAGCATCTGACCTTGGCAATGAATCTTCACTATCAGAAGATGCTGGCAATAAGACAAGTCTCTGGGAACCTGAGGATTCTCCTAAACTAACGTCCAAATTCCACATTGCAGGAGCTGGCCCAGAGCCAACCACAACAGTGAGTGAGTGAGTGAGTGAGTGAATGTATGAACAAATAAACAAACAAATAAACAAACAAATAAACAAACAAACAAACAAACAAAACAAAATAAAATCCCATTCCTTTTGTGCATGCATTATGATATTTCGTACTTGGATGAAAGGGGTGTAACTTCAGTGCTGGGTTGCTCCCAGTTTGGCCCAGTTCTTCAAACTGGTAGCAGTGGTGGGAACAGTGGTGGGGCTGCTGCCCAGATGGGGGGGAACGCAGTGGGGTAGCGAAAATGGTGCTCCAGCCAGAGCACCCAATTTTTACTGAAAGATGTTGAAACGAAATGCAGGGCATCCTGCATAAGCCATGCCCACAGTGTGGTAGTAAAAATTTTGGTAGCCCCTTCACTGGCTGGGAGCCTCTGCCCACCTGCCCAGGACACTTCTGTGCATGCTCAGAAGCATTGTGCATGCACGCTAACATGCACACGAACCAGTACAACGGGTTTTAGAACCCATACTTTGTAGCTTGTGCCATGATGGGGCAACATGGTTTTCATCCTTTTGATAAAAACATTGGGTCCTGCAGATCCTTCTGCGATAAATGATAGTGAGTGAATCACTTTCCAGCAGCATTTAGGAACATGCATGGATAATCCCTGTCCCCTTTCAATTTACACGAGCGGCTTCCAGTCTGAGGATATTCTTTCAATATGCTGATAATAAAGGAGTATCTACAAGTCTTAGTTGTTAAACCTTCAAATAATATTCTACATAGTCTCAGTTCTCCCTTTATGTTAACTTGTTAGTGAAAGCTCTGTAGCTGAAACTACATAATTTCCATTGAGTATCTTTCTTGAATCATTTCTCCCTAGTCTTTCTGCACTGTAATAAGCTAGGAATAACACTGGTGGGAGAGAGATCTAAAAAGGGGGATTTTCTTTAACAAATATCTCATCAAAATTTACATCTCAAAATGGGTTTTGCAGCAACGTACCAGCTGTTATATGCCTAGATTTTTTTATAACTTATTAATATGCCAATCAGTTTCTCATAATCAGGGATAAGAGCCATTCGTCTCAAAATATGAGCACTGTTATTAAGAAAGGAATATTTAGCTTAGAATTTTGGTAAAAAAAAATTAATTTCTGTGGTCCATACAGCCCTTTTAGGAATCAGCATTCATTTTGGGCTCTTACAAAGATTATGCATGTCTGAGGCCCAGAATTATGGAAATAGCACATCCTTGTAGCCTTTTAATTCAATCTCGTCCTTGATGCAAGAAATCAAGGATGGGAACAGTTCTGAAGATCTCTAGGGCGAGCTCATTCACTTCTCCAAAATGACTGGTTCCATTTAGTGCCAGAGAAATAATTCTCATTATTTTTAATTTTGAAAAGAAGCTATTTATAAATTATTTCAGAGGGGAAAAGAAGAGAATTGCATGATTGATGTAAATCAATCTTCTCATTGGTGGGATTCAATTTTTTTTACTACCCTGTGGTCGTATATGGGCGTGGTATGACTTGGTGGGTATGGCAAGGGAAGGTTACTGTAAAATCTCCATTCCCACCCCATTCCAGGGGAGGGTTATTGCAAAATCCCCATTTCCTCCCAATCAGCTGTGATTCAGGTGGGAGAGAATAGATGGGAGTGGAGCCAGTCAGAGGTGGCATTTACCGATTGACTGAACTACTCAAAATTTCCGATACTGGTTCTCCAGAAATGGTCAGAACCAGCTGAATAGCGCCTCTGCATAATGCATGTGGTTCTTCGTGCATTATGAGGATGTCCTGTCTTCCCACCAGCAGTCTGCAATCTCTTTGAAGTTCTCTTTCCAGGGTTCAGTTTTCATATGATGTTATGAATAGAGGCCTCAACAACCAGCCTCATGAAGTTGTCAAAATCATACAGTTACTGTACAAACTTTACATTTACATCATGTGACCTTTTTTTCCACCTCTCCTATATACCTATAAGCAGGAGAGAATTTCTACCACGGGGTGGTGGTTGTTTGAAAAAGTTTAGAGATAACGTCCATCTAATTTCTTCATCCATAAATACAGTGGAAAATTCTGAAAGGCTATGTGTGCCTTACTCTAGATCAGTGTTTCTCAAATAGTGGGGTGGGCTGCCACTGGGGAGTGATGTCAGGGGGGCACGTGACCCTGGGGAACATCCTTTTTTTGCCACAGGGAGTAGAGGTTTTTTTGCACCAAACAATAGCACACAGTACAGAGTAGGAGATATGAAGTGCATGTAACAAACCCTTAAGAAACACCGTGGAGAAATATTTAACAGGGATGAAAAGAAAGGAGGAGAGAGATGGAGACAATGAGACAAACGTAAGACTCCCAAAAGCTAAAATGAGGAAATATGAGGAAACGTATGCACTTAGCTTCATTGTGACTACGGTGGGAGACGAGGAAAGATCAGTATGTTTATTGTGTCTAAAAATGTTGGCAGTGGACAGAATGAAGCCAAATAAATTAAGGTGTCACTTAAACACATTACACCCCAATCATACTGATAAGCCACTTGAGTTTTTTCAGCGAAAATGTGCTGAATATTGCAAACAATCGTTCTGGCAGAGAATTGGAGGCACGCAAAATGTTTACTTCTTCCTAGGGGGGGGGGGCGTAACAGAAAATAATTGAGAAATGCTGCTCTAAATTGATTGTCACTGGGTTTTGTAATTGCTCTTAGAGATAAGGAATGCATTTTACTGTTCAACAAGAATGTGTTGTAGCCTTGACTTTAGCAGAGGAATGGCTTTTGCTCTTTGGCCATGAGCTTGATCTGATACATATGGTGATTCTGTGAAACATGAGGCCAATAGGGGTCTAGATATTACAGGATTGCTAAGCAGCAAAATCTTATATCTAGGAATTACCAGTGCAAGATATTCCAGTCCTTCATGATTGGTCACAAACCTGGCTGAAGGTTATGAATGATTTAATTAGTACAAATTGGCATTCCACTATCATGTCAATATGTTGGTTGTAACAAATGTTTAGATTATGCTGAGATTCACTTTTTATTCACCTTTCATCAAGTCATCTTGGTTGCTGTGGTGATATGACATAGTATTTTGGTCAGAAAGTAAAATCCAGATTGCTACAGTAGTTTTGGAGTGGGATGAATGTTTTGCAAAAAGCAAACATTTTTGCAGGTTTTCCCTATGATCATGCATCCGGAGCAGATGTTTTATAGCTTGCTGTTTAGCTAGCTTATTACATTTTTGTGTATGCTCAAAATATGTAGTATTAAAAGCCTGCCATGTTATTTGGGCCCATGAAGTATAAAAATCCACAAATACTCCCCCCAATTCAGCAGAAAGAAAGTACCATTATTACAAACAAGGAGCTATTTGACATCTGCTTCTTAAGGCGACTGCCTCATTTTCCCTTATGATACTGATAATTCTGTTTAGTAGATGGCTTTATGAGCACATTGTTACGAGTTTTACTATTTACTTTCCATATATATGGTTTTAGTTCCTAGATTATCTATCTATCTATCTACCTATCCATCTATCTATCTATCTATCATCTAGCTATTATCTGCAGTAGGTATCTATCTATCTCTATCTATGCTACCTCTATCTGTCTGTCTGTCTGTCTGTCTGTCTGTCTGTCTGTCTGTCTGTCTGTCTGTCTATCTATCTATCTATCTATCTATCTATCTATCTATCTATCTATCTATCTATCTATTTACAGTACTGCAGTACAGTACTACTGTACTGCAGGCCACTGAAGCTGACTGTAAATCGGTAGTCAGGGGTTCAAATCTCATCACCGGCTCAAGGTTGACTCAGCCTTCCATCCTTCCGAGGTGGGTAAAATGAGGACCCGGATTGTGGGGGCAATATGCTGGCTCTGTTAAAAAGTGCTATTGCTAACATGTTGTAAGCCGTCCTGAGTCTAAGGAGAAGAGCGGCATAAAATTTTAAAATTCCAGCTAAAAACATTTAACATATATATATATTAAATGTTTTTAGCTGGAATTTTAAAATTAAGGGAGACTAGGATGGTCCCATTTCGGCCTTGTTCTGGCCTCATCAGCTAGCCACACCCTTTCCTTTACTGGGATTCGATCTGGTGAACTCTGCCTTGTAAAGCAGGGAACTAGCAGTTAGAGCTATCAAAACGTCGCATAGGCATGCAAAATATTACACGGGGCAAAACCCGAACTCAGAACAATCTACATATATATAGTGGGTATGGCTAGCTGATGAGGCCAAAATAAGGCCGAAATAGATCTATCCTAGTCTCCCTAAATTTTCAAATTCAGCAAAAAAAACCCAACATGTCACACATATAGATAGAATTGTCGGCTATCAATAAAATTAATTGCCTTGGAAATGCCCCTGGGTTGGGCCGAGATGCAAATAAGGAGCTGTGATGTTCCTTCAATACACCAGGGTGATTCGACACAAAAATATATAACCCTTCCCTGGTGCAGAGCTAAAGGGATTGGATACTGTAGCCTAGAGGATAATTCTCTGCCCTACAAGGCAAAGGTTGCAGGTTCAAGTCCCAGTGGGTATGGCTAGCTGATGAGGCCAAAATAAGGCTGAAATAGATCTATCCTAGTCTCCCTTAATTTTCAAATTCAGCAAAAAAAACCCATGTGACATATATATATATATATCCATCCCTGTATCTATCCATCCATCCATCCATCCATCCATCCATCCATACACCTTATGCCATGGAGTTGTCTGATGCATTCAAGAGCATATCTGAAAAATAAAGAGATACACAGAGAATCTGAAACCCATCATTCCGTTCCAGTAGCTTGCAGGGGCAGAATGGTTTGTTCTGAAAGATTTCAGCTTCTGTGGCTTAAGCGTCTAAGAAAACCTGACAAGGGTTTTCTTAGAAGCCTAAGAACAAAAGATGGTTCCCATGGCATTCAAGAGGAAAAATACCAAAAGGTATGAGAAGAATACCAAGATTCTGAGTTGGGAAGATGGGTATGGTGTGATAGTTAGGTGAGTGAAAGTTTTAGTTAAAGAAATAAACAATAAAAAAACCAAATGCACTCACAGGGGTGGGCTATTGCCTGGACGGGGGAGAGTGGGGACACAGTGGGGTAGTGAAAAGGGAGCTTTTCACTTTGTTTATCAGAAGGTCGCAAAAGGTGGTCACATGAACCCAGGACACTGCAAATTTGGTTCACATAAATGTGAATTAGTAGCCAAGCATATGAATTTTGATCACATGACTGTGGGATGCTAAAATAGTTGTAACTGTGAAAAATGGCCATAAATCACTTTTCTCAGCATTGTTTTGACTTTGAATGGTCACCACCAAATGAAATGTTGTAAACCGAGAACACAAAAACAAAAAGTAAGTATATCTTAATACAGTGGTACCTCTACTTAAGAACTTAATTTGTTCTGTGCCCAGGTTCTTAAGTAGAAACATTCTTAAGTAGAAGCAATTTTTCCCATAGGAATCAATGTAAAAGCAAATAATGCGTGCAAACCCATTAGGAAAGAAATAAAAGCTCGGAATTTGGGTGGGAGGAGGAGGAAGAAGAGGAGAAGAACAGTCGTTGCTGAAGGAAGAAAGTGAAGTGAGGGGAATAAAAAAAATCCAAAACTTTAAGGCTTTAAAAAAAAAGGGACTCTGAGACGGTGAGGAGGAGCACGTGCCTCCCATACACTGGCTGCTGCTACATGCTGCCTCTTCCTTTCCATGCTGAAGGGCTCCCCTCTCCTCTCGTGGTGGTGACTCCTCAGCTGCCAAGAGTGAAGGGAGTGTTTCTTTTCTCTGGGTGCTCGAAGAGGTTCCTTCCCTGTCCAAGCGCCCAGAGAAAGGAAAATGCTTCATTCGCTCTGGACTGCCAAAGCCTCCTTAAGCGCCACAAAAAGGCTCCTCTGGCAGCCCAGATGGCCGGGATTAAAGGGGGAATGGCAGGAAACTGGCCAGGTCTTCGTGCTGCTCTCAAATTTCCTGGGAAATTTTTCCGGGGTCGGGTTCTTAAGTAGAAAATGGTTCTTAAGTAGAGGCAAAAAATATCTTGAACACCCGGTTCTTATCTAGAAAAGTTCTTTATTAGAGGTGTTCCTAAGTAGAGGTACCACTGTACTGTATAGTCTGGAGGACAGATCAGAAAGGGTGGACATTTAAATATGTTAAAGGGTTAAATAAGGTTCAGGAGGGAAGTGTTTTTAATAGGAAAGTGAACACAAGAACAAGGGGACACAATCTGAGGTTAGTTGGGGGAAAGATCAAAAGCAACGTAAGAAAATATTATTTTACTGAAAGAGTAGTAGATCCTTGGAACTAACTTCCAGCAGACATGGTTGGTAAATCCACAGTAACTGAATTTAAACATGCCTGGGATAAACATCTATCCATCCTAAGATAAAATACAGTGGAACCCCGACATAAGAGCTGCTCTACTTAAGAGCAACTCGAGATAAGAGCTGGGAGGGGAGAGATATTTTTGTTCTACTTACAAGCCCAAATTCGAGATACAAGCGCCAAGGAGCTGTCTCCTGAAGCCAAACGCTAACTTCCGCGTTCGGCTTCAGGAGACAGCTGCGAAGCGGCGCGCGTGTTTTAAAAGTTTGCAGCCGGCCTGGGGGGCTCGGGGGGGTGCTTGCAGCTTTCTTTCTTGCTCTTTTTCTTTCTCTCTTTTACCTTCCCTTCCTCTATTTCTTCTTTTCTTTCTCCTTCCCACCTTCTTCCCTCCCTCCCTCCCTTCAGTCCTTCCTCTCTTACTCTCCCCTTTCATAAGTTTCCTTGCTTCCTTCCTCTGTTCCTGTCCCTTCCCCCTTTCTTTCTTTCTTTCTTTCTTGCTCTTTTTCTTTCTCTCTTTTACCTTCCCTTCCTCTATTTCTTCTTTTCTTTCTCCTTCCCACCTTCTTCCCTCCCTCCCTCCCTTCACTCATTCCTCTCTTACTCTCCCCTTTCATAAGTTTCCTTGCTTCCTTCCTCTGTTCCTGTCCCTTCCCTCTTTCCTTCCTTCCTTCCCACCCTCCATCCATTCATTCACCCATTCCTCTCTTGATCGCTTAAAGCCGGTCCCTGGTGCAAAAAGGGTTGGGGACCTCTGTCCTACAGGATTGGGTGGCAGAGAAGTTGAACATATGTAAATTTAAAAGTTTAAGAAAGTTTACAAGTTAAGTGAAAGAAACTTCATTATTCATTTATATGTACATGTACATTTCTTCATTAAAAACATGTCTTTCTGCATAATTTAGACTAACTTTGTGAGTTTTTTGAGGGCTGGAACCAATTAAAATTATTTACATTAATTCCTATGGGGAAAAGTCGTTCGAGATAAGAGCTGCTCGACTTAAGAGCCCAGGTCCGGAACGAATTAAACTCGTATCTCGAGGTACCACTGTACAGGAAATAGTATAAGGGCAGACTAGATGGACCATGAGGTCTTTTTCTGCCATCAATTTTCTCTGTTTCTGTGTTTAATATATATGGTTTCATAAGTGGTATATGTTCTGCTGGCATGTCCCAACCACCCATAATTACAGGGTAATTAGTCCAAAAAGACACACACCACACGATAGAAGGAAAACCAAAAATCTTTATCAACAGAAAAACAGAAACAGCTCCCTTTTTAAATGTCAAAGGAATTTTCTGGTACACACACAGTGTTGAACAGGGAAACAGCAAAAACCATGATCTTGACAAAAGTATGAATCAGATAAACTCCCACAAGGCTAAACCAGCACACTGTTCTTTTTATCTGTAGCACTAATTACAGCAGCCCCACCCAATCACAGGTGGCCTCACTTATCTCCTGTAATAATTCTTCTGTTGTTCTCTCCTATGCATCATTCTATGCATGCATGGGTCTGTCATAACTTCTTCTTCAGAATCCAGGGATGATAAGGATGATTGATCTCCTCCTGGGCTGTCTGCCAAACTGCCTCCTTCCCTGCTACTCTCACTTCCTTCGTCAGAGGAGCCTTCGTTGGGAGATTCTATTGGAAGCAAAACAGGCCTGGGGCATGTGGATTTTCCCCCCACATCCACCTTCACATTCCTTGGGGCAGGAGCTGGGCCAGAGCCAACCACAACAGTATACTATAGTTGAGAACAGAATAATCCATTAGCTGCACCTTTGAGGAATTGGTCCTTTGTTTCTATGACAATACACTACTTTGATGTATTTTAATCGATTGGATTCCTTCCAGTGAAATTAATTTTGTTGACCCAAGATTTCTCAGATCCAACTGCAATAAGGATAGATTGAATAATATACCGTAATTTTTTGGAGTATAAGACACCCGGAGTATAAGACGCACCTTAATTTGGGGGGAGGAAAACAAGGGAAAAAGCCTCTGCCTCCCAGCAATTTGCCAAACAACAAACAGCATAGATGATATACATTGTTTGCTGTGTATTTTTGTGCATGTGTGCCTGATTCATGGAAATAGCAAAGAATGGGAGAAATGTACTTTATGGTAGTATATTAATGCCAGAAGGTTTTCTTAAATGTAATCACACTAACTCCTCCCAAGTATTTAAATAGATCTGCTCCAAACATGATTAAGTGAGGGTTTAATTCAGCTGCCTTTTGTTAATACTAAAACAGGACACTGATAAATTTCAAATTATACTTTTACAGATCTTTAAAATTGATGTGACTTTCTGAAGTATTCTCTGCTATTTAAAAATAGATACCATAGCACTGAGCCTCTTCAGATCAAGCATTTATTTTAAAAAGCTTCTTCATTTTGCTAAGTTAATAATAAAGCCGTCTTTAAAAAATAAGTCTAATAATTTGAACATTCTATAGCCATTTATAGTTATTGACTTACCTCCTTGCAGCAAAAAACAAACAGCCAGTTTCAGCACAGTCTGATATCTCAAGCAATTTGCCTCCATGTAGCTTTAGTTTCATTTTCATTTTAGCATTTGGGCTTGCCAGTAACGTCAATCAATCAGCTGAGTGTCGGGAGGCAGATAATCAGTGGCTTGTGCTAAGCAGGATCTGTTGCTGTTTGCTCCAAGGAGGTAAATTGCTGGTAGGCAGAGACCAAAGAGTGGGGTTGCTGGATGGGCTACATTCAGTGTATGAGACGCACCCAAGTTTTCACCCTCTTTTGGGGGATAAAAAGCTGTGTCTTATAGTCCGAAAAATACAGTATTATCTGGACCAAGCCAATAAAGTCCAACTGAATCTTTTAGAATATTTAAACCAAACAACCGTGATATATATAAATAAATCAAAGAATAGGATGTGCTGGCCATCATCAGCATGGCCAATCAAGAGGCACATTCACCATAATGATTACATCAAATCTCATTTAGATTTGCCCAACAGGATTTGTCATCCAATCTTCTGTAAGCAGATCCAGTCGCATGAGGTTAAACCTAGTTGTGCAAACACAGATACACACGGAGTGTATATTCTAGCCAGGCATCTGAATTGGAAGAGACAAGCAAAAGGTGTGAAAAACAGAGAAAGATGGTGAAACTAGCAAGATAAATGTTTCTTGATGTTCAGAAGAGCAGATTTCTTTGTTGATCCCTCTCCCCTTGACAATTCCTCCCTGAGTTATTTATCAAGTGAGTAACTTTCAAACAGTTAGTCAAATATTCTAAAAAGGAGAAAGAAAATCTGGGTATGACCACTAAGGCAAAGCTTTGGCAAAAATATGTTTCTTCATTTCTGATTTTGATCCTCTTCTTGGAAAGATAAAATATATCTATTATATTATATACAGTAGTACCTCTACGTAAGAATGCCTCTACTTACGAACTTTTCTAGATAAGAACCGGGTGTTCAAGATTTTTTTGCCTCTACTTAAGAACCATTTTCCACTTACAAACCCGAGCCTCCAAAACTGTAACCAGAAAAGGCATGGAGAAGCCTCCATGGGGCCTCTCTAGGAATCTCCTGGGAGGAAACAGGGCCAAAAAAGGTGGGGAGAAGCCTCTGTGGGGTCTCTCTAGGAATTTCCTGGGAGGAAATTTGCCTTTCCATGAAAAAAAAATGGTAATGAGGATTATTTTATATGAAAAGGTTTAATTCTGATAATTAAAGCAAAATATTTAGTTTATGCTGGTACCTTTAGATTTTGGTTTTAATATTAGAGTACATTTAGATATTTAGATACAATAGATTAACATATATTGTAGATCAGTTTATGATTGATCTACAATGCAACCACTTGGCTTCAAGCAGATCTCAAGTTCTAGTAAAAATATAAAATAGAGTCTTGATCCATATTTGTCTTGCACAAAATGAAATATTTTGTCAACCTATTTTATCAACAAGGGGAATTCCACATGGGGTTTTGATATCAGTTCAGAATCAGCTCGGGACCCAATAATCTCACAAGGACAATAAATTAAGGCATGCATCAATTAACTGTCTGTCATTTTCTCTACCTGTGCCTCTTTTGTCTCTACCTATGTTTCTCATTTTTATTATCACCTCCATCTCTAACTGTATCTAGTTTTAGTTCTATCTATAACGTATCCATCTCTATCTCATACATTTTCTGGTTCCTTCACAAGAGAAACCCCTGCAGTATCTAACAATTAGAAAACAAATCAACTCCAACATCATGAATGTGTTTTTCCAAATGTGCCCTCCTTGCTGACTTAGAGCTCCTACCTTCACCTCTTTTCATTCAAGGGGTCCACATTCAAAACAATGTGTATGAATAATTCATGTAATGTATGTAACTCCTCCCACTTAATCACAGTATATGTTAGTATTTTGCTTGACAGATGTAGATGACTGAGATGGCTGAATTGCTGGTTGGAAGATATTAAAGAAGTTTTATGTCTAGACTGAATCTAAGCAAAAAACGCTGTTTGGATAATATATATTATCCTGGAAATTTATCGAGATAGTAATATGTTTGGCAGCTTTTTACAATTCCTTGGCCTATAATCGCAATGGAGATCTGCATCTCAGATAAAATACAAACAAACGTTCTTGGTTATTTTGCTACCCATTTAAAATTAGTAAACCAGACAGCTACAACGCAAGGTTTCATCAGACAAAATACAATCTTGAGGTTCTTTCCAGAGTAGAAGTATGCATGAAAGCTTAATAAATAAGCATGAAAGCAATTGGAGAAGAATGTCATATCTGATACAGCTACGGGTAAACCCAATTATGACAGCAAATCAGAAATTTTGCCAGATAGACAGCCTTTGTTTCAAGCAAGCACAGATGATCTGTGGCCTCTGACATTGTACACACAATCCTGTTCTTTGTGTGGGCAGTGAAAGCAGGACTGTAAAGTCTTTGCAAGCTACCATTACTTTATCAAGTACAGTGATATCTCTACTTAGGAACTTAATTTGTTTTGTGACCAGGTTCTTAAGTAGAAAAGTTTGTAAGAAGAAGCATTTTTTCCCATAGGAATCAATGTAAAAGCAAATAATGTGTGCGATTGGGGAAACCACAGTGAGATTGGAGGACCTGTTTCCTCCGGAGATTCCTAGAGAGGCCCCATGGAGGCTTCTCCCGGCCTTTTCTGGCCCTGTTGCCTAACAGGAGATTCCTAGAGAGGCCCCACAAAGGCTTCTCCTCGCCATTTCTGGCCCTGTTTCCTCCCAGGAGATTCCTAGAGAGGCCCCATGGAGGCTGACACTGGAGCCCTTGATGGCCTGCTGTGACAGATTAAAAAGGTATTTTGTGGATTAAAAATGTGTGGCAATTAGAATACTGGTTTTGATATGTCCAGCATAATTCTAATTCCACGTGCTCAGTTTCAATTTATGAAGCTGGGAAAATGCGTAAAACATTTACACTGTCTCTGCTGCTAAATACTGCTTTGGGCTCTTCCTGTTAAATCCTGGTACTGAAAAGGTTGGAGACAGACTTAAACAACAGCTCTTTATTGTAGCAATGAGTAAAATCCAGCAACTAGTCAGGCTGACAGCTCTCCCTTTTATAGGGATCTGTCAGATGGCTCCATCAATCAACAGTCTCCATTTTCCCATTTGAATTGCGGACCTTGGAGTAAACGATACAGTGTCAATACTTAACACTTCCTATCTTAGGTTCTCTGAAATGATCGAAGAAGATTGGCAATGGCAATCGAGGGAGCAGGGGTGTTTTTCTTATGGCACGAAGCAAGACCAACAAT
Source organism: Erythrolamprus reginae (assembly GCF_031021105.1). Lineage (NCBI taxonomy): Eukaryota > Metazoa > Chordata > Lepidosauria > Squamata > Dipsadidae > Erythrolamprus > Erythrolamprus reginae. The sequence goes on along the minus strand of NC_091951.1, from coordinate 244,175,163 downwards.
TTTAAAAGAGACAGTGGCATATCTGCTGTTTGAAAAAGTGAGCCACGATGCCATAGGATTTTACCTATGTGAGTTTGATCATTTGACCTTAGCAGCATCACTGTTATTAATGGGAAATGCCCCCTCAGAAAGTTGTTGAAGAACCCTTGAAGAGCATTTGGACACTTCAACTTATCTGGAATGAAGATGTGCGAGCAATCATGGGTGTACTTAGATATACTCATGTATTTCACTCACTCTGTGAACTGCACTGGCTTTCCATTGGTCTCCGAATGCAATCCAATGTTGGTTATCACCTATAAAGCTCTACATGGCTTAGAACCAGATTACCTATGGAACCATCTTCTGCCTCATACTTCCCAGTGGCCAATAAGAGCCCACAGATTCGGCCTTCTCCAGGTGCCGTCAGCCAAGCAATGTTGCCTGGCAGGGCCTTGGGGAAGGGCCTTCTCTGTGACTTCTCCAGTTCGATGGAACCAACTCTCCCCCTCCCAACTTCCCAACTCCCCCCCTCAGTTTCCAATAATAAAATACAATTACAAAATGCAATATAAAATCTCAATAATGAGCATCCATTCTTCATTCATAGCAGCTGGCTGGAGCAGAGTATGACACTCAACGGCCCAAGGACTGTTGACAGAGCCATGTTTTAAGGACCTTTTGAAAGGCCACGAGGGTGGGAGCCATATGAATATCCAGGGAAAGTTGGTTCCATAGAACTGGAGCAATCACAGTGAAGGCCCTTCCCATGGCCCTGCCAGGCAACATTGCTTGGCTAATGGGACCTGGAGAAGACTGACTCCGGGGGCTCTTATTGGCCGCATCAGACTGAAATATGGCTTTTTGCAAGAGGACATGCAAGAGAGAGAGATTTTGGCGATTTTGGCCCAAAAATCACCAAAATCTCATGCATCTGCACATCTTCTCACAAGATTTTGCTTCTTGTACATGCACAGAAGCCAAATATTGCTCTGACATTTGGGTGCCCACGAGACACCCGGAGCTGCATGTGCATCAGCACCGGTAGCGGCGGTAAGTTGCAACTCCTGCCTGGGGTACGCCCCCATTTGTAGAAAATGTTCATTTGGATAACATGTCGATACAGAAGCCGGAGCCTGCCTGGGTCAGTATGATAAAGATAAAGAAATCCCTGCAGATTTTACTCCCGTACTCGTTGCCAACAATAGAGAGTATTGGTTATCCCTGTTTCAAGGTCATTGAGCCAGCACTGTCCGAAGACATTTCTATGGTCATGTGGCCATGTCATGGAGTGCTGTTTCCATCCCACCAAAGTGGTACCTATTTATCTACTCGCATTTGCATGCTTTCAAACTGCTAGGTTGGAAGGAGCTGGAGTGAGGACCTGGGCTGCTGGAATGAGACATCTTCAGCTCCCAAATCCACAGAATACCATCCAGTTACATTTAAATATTTATTAAGAGTCAAAATCAGGATTTGATTTGATTTGATTTGATTGCCGCCCTTCTCTGAGGACTCAGGACGGCTAACAGCATATAATATAACAACACAGAACAATGGCAAATCTAATTAATTATACAAGCCCAAAAGAAAAATCTAACTCTCCACTGAGCATAAAATAGTGCTGTACCAATGGGTTTTCTTCTACTACATTACTTTTATTTTTCAAGTATGCAAGCATACACACATAGAAACAGACAGAGCAACTATGGAGTTGAAAGAGAGAGAAGAATTGGAGTACTGTCAAGTTTGGAGTAGATTATATACCTGGCTAGAGAATAGAATTACAACTACTGTACTGCATAAGAATTATATAATATTGATGATATGATTGTATTGTACATGTGTGTAAGTTGCAGCCTAATTCAAATGACTATATAATACAGGATAGTAAACTACAAGAAGTTTAGAATTTTGATACGTAAAAGTAGTATAATTTAAATGATTGGCTAATATAGGATAGCGAATTATAGAAATAGAAAACACAAAAGTTATAGAGGACATTGATACCAACATGGAACTGCTGTAATGAGAGAAAATGTGTGTTTTTGTTTGTGTGGAAAATGTTCAATAAAAACTATTTAAAGAAAAATAAGTAGAGCAAAGGGAAATGGCGTGTGAAAGGATATGATATGGGGTAAGATTTCTTCCACCTTGGTGAGTCTGAGCCCAATCAGGCCAATATTCTGTTTTATTTTCCTGTTTTATTTTCCTAAACTTCCAACCACAAGAAAAAAAACAGGAAGGCTGAAATTCAAACTAAAACAGCTGCTCCCAATAGCGGCTCTCAAACCAGCTTTAGGTTCTTTTGATTGTCTGCCACTAGATCACCAAATAAGTCATTTACCAAGACAAAACAGCAGACACAGCCAGCTGGCTGTGATTGTGTACATTGGTGCCTTCATTTAATTATCTGAGTATCAGGGTGGGTGGAAGGGTGGATTATGGGCATCCATATCTATTAGTAAGAAGACAGATGAACTAAGAAATTAGCTTTTGGATGAGACATAGAACTTAGTTGGTGGTCTCCTGCTAAGCCACTTTCAATTTTTGCCTTTTCCATGAGAAGCTTTCTCATTGTTGCATCTTTCGGTCCTCTTTCATTTCCTGAAATAAACTATCTTTGGGTGCCAAAATTCCAACTCGGGATAGAATGACTGGATAACACCTCCAGGTGTAGTCTATTTTTTTTATACCATCTAAAAACCAGTTGCCAACTTGTAAGCATTTCAAATAACAAAGTGATAGCCAGCTTCCTGCAGATTCAAATGTTCCCCAGTATGCACAGTACAACAGCATGACTAGGTTTAATGATTCTACAACAGTTAAGCATGGGGTGATGAATATGCCACTTTAGCCCAATTTCAAACAGTTGATTGCCACCAGCGTATCCACTTAATGCTTTAGTGGGCTTAAGATCCCATTTCTCAGTACAGGAGGCAACAATATTAGCAGATCTTCGTTTTAAATTCGCTAAGGATGGCAATCATATGTAAAATATATATTCGGTTGTAGGGGAGACGGTTGCATAAAAAGAGAAGAGGCCCAATGAACATCTGCAATGTGGGGCATTGAATGTTCTGCTATTAGAGAGGGATTCCGACATGCTGCTTTCATTGCCTTCTTTCCAATTCTATTATGGTAACAAATAGAAAAGTAGAAAAAAAACTAGCACTGAATTTCAGAAATGCTTTTGGCATATACAATACAGAGCTGAGAAAATGGCCAGATCTGAATGATGAGCAGCTTTACACTAAGCTCTCACTCGACAAGCAGTGACTAGTCACAACACAGCAATTATTCAACAGACAGGAGATTTTCTCCAAACTTTTATCAATGCCTCCTACAACGTAGGAAGACAATGTGGTGCCTAGAGGCACCAATATACCTAACCATGCTTCCTTGGGTGCTCTCAGTTTCCCTAAGTGCCTGACTTTATCCTTTTAATGAAATATTAAAACATAAACAAATCTGTGCAATTAAAAATGAATGGACTCTTTTAATTAAGAGCAATTAAATGCGAAACTGGCGTGCCACAAGACGAAGCACAAGCACAACAACGTTTCTCAATCACAGCTGCTTTAAGATCTGTAGACTTCAACTCCCAGAATTCCCCAGTCAGCATGGGAATTAGAGTTGAGTAGTGATGGGCGAACTGAACCCGCATAATTCGGGACCGTACTGAATTTTGCGGTGTTCGGTATGCCGAACACGAAATTTTTCCAAAGTTTGTGCAAAGTTCGGGGTCGTGTTCAGCGTTCGGAGCTTTGACGTCACCGGCAGGTTGCTAAGGATGCCAAGGTGATCACATGTTTATTTTTATGTGAAAGGACCGCCCTTTGCTTGCAGCGCCGCTGCGGTGTCCTTTTTTGTAAAAATAACAATGTTTATTTTTAAGAGAAGACCTCCCTTTGAAGGAGCTGGGGAATCCCTCCCACGAAGAGATTCCGGGGGCGGAGCTTTGATGTCACTGGCAGGTTGCTCAGGACCCCAAGCTAATCAGACAACATCAATATTGGCACCAATCTGCCTACCAGACAATATACAATATCAATCAGAGTGATAAAGGGTTAAGATCAGATTCAGAAACAGATGCAATGTTGCCCCTTCATATCTTAGTATTAGCCACACGGTTTATGATGGGAACCCAGTCCAGTTAGAAACTTTGGCTTAACATTGTCCTCTACTTTTCTATAAGTTATTTGCATTGCTGCTATGGTGGCGCAGAATGAATGCAGTATTGCAGGGCAGGCTAACTCTGCTAACTGCCAGCAGTTCAATCCTGACCAGTTCAAGTTTGACTCAGTCTTACATCCTTCCAAGGTCAGTAAAATGAGGACCCAGATTGTTGGGGGCAATAGGCTTGCTCTGTAAATCACTTAGAGAAGGCTGTAAAGCACCATGAAGCAATGTTTAAATATAACTGCTATTGCTATTGCTGGTTTTCACTGGCAAATGAGACACTGCCCACTTTATCAAAGTGCAGACTCCTGGTCTTGTCGTAAGAGCAAATAAAAGACTCTACTGATTAATATTTAGCAGATGTCACTGTGGCTTCCTTTTCACAACAAACCTGCAGAGGTATGAGAGCAATTCCACGAATCACAAATGCTACCATGAATATAATCTCTTCTAAGCTTTGTCTGAGTTTTTGTAACATAAAACAAGGTAGTTGATATAGGCATTATATGAAAATACAACTCTCCCTCTGTTTTTCTTCTGACAAGTCACAAACATCTTTCATCCTGTGTTCATGTTATAGTAATGAACCAAGAGAGTTTCTCTACTTTACATGGCTTTGCATTTTACCAAATTTGATCAGTGATGTCTCCAAAATTTCAATCCCGTTTCTTGCTTCAGTTGCATTGTCTTTCCTGCAGTGTTTTATATTAATTCTTTTGAAGAGATGAACACATTAAGAGAATCCCATATGCTCCCTCTAGAATGCTCCTCAGTGATCTATTTCCGATTCTCTACAACGTATTAAGAAAATTTTATTTTCACCAGGTGAGAGAAACATCTTTTTTCCTGCTTTCTCTTTACAGATGCAGTTAAGTTGCTGGTGTGTAAAAGCACTCTAAAATCACATTGTGAAGAATTGAGAATGATACCAGCTGGCTATCTTCTTATTAGTTTATCCCATTAGTTTAAAATTTTAAGGGAAAATGAAATAGCAGTTGAACTAATATCAAGAAGCATTTGAATTTGAAAAAAAAATGAAAGTAGGAAATGAGAACATGCCAAAACAACTAAAAGTAATTAAATGATACAATTCATTTAGTAAATGTAAGAGAGTGCACCAAGCTAAGAAAAAACTAGCATACCTTGAATATTTATTTATTATTTTACTTTATTTATTTATTTTGTCAAGTACGTATTTGTAATATACATAGATATCATTGTTTATATACATGAGATGGGTACTGATAAGAGGAAACATTAGAACAGGAACAGAAGGCACACTGGTACACTTATGCACGCCCCTTACTGACCTCTTAGGAATCAGGTGAAGTCAACAGTGGACAGTCTAAGAGTAAATTTTGGGGGGGTTGGTGATGAAACCACAGAGTCAGGTAATGAGTTCCAGGCGTTAACCATTCTGTTGTTAAAATTGTATTTTCTACAGTCAGGTTTCGGGTGGTTCACTTTGAGTTTGTATTGTTGTGTAGGATTGCATTATGATGTTTTTGCTTGCGCTCAGTGGTGTCTTTGACTATAATGGAGATTTGGATGGCAATGTTGCCTTTGAGACTTCCATAGAACTAGTGGTGACATTCAGCTGGTTTGAACTGGTTCGCATGAACCAGTTGTTAAATTACACACACTCCGCTATCAAAGTGGATTCTGGGCACTGCAAAGGAGAAACGGGCAATGGAGCATCCAGCAAGAAGAAAGGAGAAAGCTGCTTTCACTCTTTCTTCTCCCTGCTCCTCCTCCTTCCCTCATGCAGGCCACTCCATTGCCCATTTCTCCAGTTGCGCAGAACTCAGGATCCACTTTGATGGGGGTAGTTGGTTAATAATTTGCCTGGCCAAACTCACCCAGAAGTCTTCCCTACATTGGGCCCAGCTTCAAACATGCTACCAACTTCAAACATGCTACCAAATATGAGTTTAGTAATCGAGTTGTTGAAGCGTGGAACTCATTACCGAACTCCGTAGTATCATCCCCTAACCCCCAACATTTTACCCTTAGACTATCCACGGTTGACCTCTCCAGATTCCTAAGAGGTCAGTAAGGGGCATACATAAGCGCACTAGAGTGCCTTCCGTCCCCTGTCCTATAGTCTCTCCTATATCTCGTATTTCTTCTCTACTATATCCTCTATAACCTTCATTGTGTATTATTGGGTATTGGACTAACTAACTAACTAACTAACCAAATAAACAAATAAACAAATAAACAAATAAACAAATAAACAAATAAACAAATAAACAAATAAACAAATAAACAAATAAACAAATAAACAAATAAACAAATAAACAAATAAACAAATAAACAAATAAACAAATAAACAAATAAACAAATAAACAAATAAACAAATAAACAAATAAACAAATAAACAAATAAACAAATAAACAAATAAACAAATAAACAAATAAACAAATAAACAAATAAACAAATAAACAAATAAACAAATAAACAAATAAACAAATAAACAAATAAACAAATAAACAAATAAACAAATAAACAAATAAACAAATAAACAAACAAACAAACAAACAAACAAATAAACAAATAAACAAATAAACAAATAAACAAATAAACAAACAAACAAACAAACAAACAAACAAATAAACAAATAAACAAATAAACAAACAAACAATTCCTCACCCGTCTTGTTCCTGCAGACTGATCAACACCCCCTGTATGCAGCTCCATGAGGAGGGGGGAATCCCTCCCTTCACTTCCCTCCTATTCTTCACCTTTCCATGCAATCTCTCAGGAGCATCAAATCCTTGACTCTATGGTAAGCCCCCCCTTCTCATTCCTCAGAAACCTCGCCTCTTAAAGGAGCCGCGTCCAGAAAGCTGAAATAGCCGTGAGACCAACGCAGACAAGCACCCTTGGAAACAGCCTTTTGGCAAAGTGCAGAAATTTAACAACCGGTTTGTCCAGGGTCAGGTTCGTCCTGCATGTGCAGTGGAGCTGGAGGAAAGGGGTGGGCCATGCCTCTCACATCAGTCAACCTGACCCTGGGTGAACCGGTTGTTAAATTATTTGAATCCCACTCCTGCATAGAACCCAACACTTTTGTCAGAATGGCAAACCAAGGGCCATGCCATTGCAACAGATGTACCCTCACAGAAGGTCAAAAGGTCTACTCAAAAGGGGAGGAGCTTGCAATGCTCATTTTACCTTGTCTCCTTGCTGCCACATAGATATCCATGTTGCCTTTCCCTACCCTGTTGCACAGCAAACAACTAAAGCTCCTGAAACTGAAGTAAATCATAGGCTCAGGAGGCTTATTCCGAGCATAGATTTCATGCTCTTTCGAAACTCTACACCTGCCTGAGACCAGACGTTTGCAAAGGTGCTGAGTTTTGAAAGAGCCACCTTCTCTCACTTTACCCCCTACCTCCCCCGAGATCACTGAAATTACAAGGTTTGGCCAGGGGTTAATGCTCTTTTGAAACGCGGCACCTCAGTAAACCCTTAGATTTATGAAAATGCTGTGTTTTGAAATAGCGCTAAAGCCATTCTTGAAGCAACTGCTCCATGGGCTTAAGAAGCTGGGAAACAGACAGGCCGTCTCCTGCTTTGTCTCAAATAATAGGACAGGAGACCTGTTTCTACACTTGTCAGAACCTGCTGTTTCCTAAAACCTATTCAATATCTATTCATCAAGATATACAGGATTTGCAAGTTTTGATATGCATCATTATGTAGGAGAAATGGGTTAGTCCCCTCTTAAAGCTTCTTCAAAAGGATCCTTGTCCTTATTGGCAAATGGTTTCTCTTTGGTTGGTGATGTTGGAGGTAGAAGGTGGCAAAGCCAGAAGATTTAACCAACTGTTTTGCTTCTCAATTATTTTCAGTTACACGCACACATACACACCCCAGGAAGAAGTTAACATTTTGCGTGCGCCCCCAAATCTCCGATCAGGGCCCTAATGGAATTTTAGTGTCAATATTTATTATTTTACTTATTGTAAGCTGCAAGTAAACTATTGGCTGGGGAAGGCTGCTCTACCCACTTACCTGGGAGTAAGTCACACTGAACTGAGTGGAGCCTGTTTTTGGTTAGGCAGGCATAGGCTACTGTGGTTAGGGTCCTCTTTCACCACAGGGCCAGGCTAGCTTAATCAAGCTGATGTTTTAGGGTCATCGGCATGGCCCATAAGCGTCGCCTCTGCCGGGCATTCACAGCGAATGCTGTGGAAGGAGGCATTATTATTATTATTATTATTATTATTATTATTATTATTATCATTATCATTATCATTATCATTATTATTATTTATTAGATTTGTATGCCGCCCCTCTCCGAAGACTCGGGGCGGCTCTCAACAATAGTAAAAACAATGTCAAAGAACAAATCTAATATTAAAAAGAAACACATATAAAACCCCTCATTTAAAACCAAACAACACATACATACCAATCATAAAATGCCTGGCGATATAGGTGGGTCTTGAGTAATTTACGAAAGACAAGGAGGGTGGGAGCAGTTCTGATCTCCGGGGGGAGTTGATTCCAGAGGGCCGGGGCCACCACAGAGAAGGCTCTTCCCCTGGGGCCTGCCAAACGACATTGTTTTGTCGACGGGACCCAGAGAAGGTCAACTCTGTGGGACCTTAGCGGCCGCTTGGATTCGTGCGGTAGCAGGGGGTTCCGGAGATACTCTGGTCCAGTGCGATGTAGGGCTTTAAAGGTCATAACCAACACTTTGAATTGTGACCGGAAATTGATCGGCAGCCAGTGCAGGCCATGGAGTGTTGAAGAAACGTGGGCGAATCTGGGAAGCCCCACAATAGCTCTCGCGACCGCATTCTGCACGAACTGAAGTTTCCGAACACTTTTCAAAGGTAGCCCCATGTAGAGAGCATTGCAGTAATCGAACCTCGAGGTGATAAGGGCATGAGCGACTGCGAGCAGTGACTTCCTGTCCAAATAGGGCCGCAACTGGTGCTGTTCAAAGTTTTCGCCCAGCTGTAGAGGTTGCTCCTCCTTGTCCAGCAGCAGGTTTGCCATGCTGTTCATGGATACTGTGGCGCCCACCGAGAGCAACAAGAATCCACGCAGCCGCCATGCCACACCCAGCCGTCTTCTCTTCCAGGCTTGGATCAACATGCAACGGGGAAAACACTCCCTGTGCAGGGGAATCAATCAAGAGGGATCATGCATGTTCCCCTGGATTACACACACACACACACACATACACACACACTAGCATTGCTCCATTCCCCCTATGGGAACCTGCTCCACTATTTGACAAGCATTGGCTTAATACAACCTGCCTACCCAAATCCAAGGGTCACTTTGTCAAGAGCCTCTCCCCACCACAAAAGACTATAGACGCAGGATAGGGATCAGCAATGGGGAATAGCCAGTTTTCTACCAAATCAGAGAGAGCTGCATAACACTTTGATTCAAAAGTGGGGGAAGATCCTAACATTTTAAGGGGGGGGGATGCTGCTGATGTAATGATTATACGCCACTCTCTTCCAATCCAATGCAAAGATGAGATCTGGAAGAGATAGATTTAAGAGGGGTCTAATCCACCTCTATCACATTGCAACACATTTCAAATCCTGCCAGCCTTCCTAACAGATATAGAACATGATTGAGGAAATAGCAAGTTCTGACAGGTGCAGGAGAAAATCTACTGTTCTTTGTGTCCAAACAGGAGAAGACAGGTCTACCTGCCAACTCCCTAAGCCCATTGAGCAGTTGCTTCAAATATGGTTTTAGTGTCTTTCAAAACATGGAACTTCTATGGCTCCAGGACATTTATGTAACCACCAATCTAACTAGCATTATTTATCTTCCTTTAAAGCAGCTTGGAACTCTCCAGATCTTTGCATTACATGAACTTCCACATGTATTTAGCAAAATGCATGGCATGGACTGATAGGAATTACACTTAAAAATATCTAAAACATTGAAATAATTAATTGCCATCGAGTTTCAGCAAAGCATTTAGTCTGATAAATGCTTAAAAGGAACTAGGCAGTGCCTGAACGCTGAAGAAAGCAAGCAAGGACCAAATGTTAAAGGAAGTTAAAACTTACAAGTCAATCTGAATGTTTAAGGAAGTTAATGATTCAGATCAAGAAATTAAAAACATGTCCATCACAACACGGAACTTTTCAATTATATTATATTCAAGTTCTCTGAATCCCCAAAAAGCAAACAGGAACTCAATATCCTGCTTCTGCAAAGGATTGCCACCTTGATCTCCAGCCAATGTCATTTGGGTCATTTTATGGTGCCACATCACACCCTTTGAATCATTATTCGTGTTGTTCTTTGAGTAGCCGGGCTGAGTTTCTTTTAGCTCCATAACATTGCTAATCAAATCACAAAGCTTCCATTTTATCCCCCCCCCCCAAATTGCAAAAGAATTATCTGAAGTTTGAGGGCAGGCCATGGCTGGCCTAGAAAAAGCTCATCTCACTCACTCCCACTGCTAGAACTTGGAGCCTTCTAGCATACAGTGATCCCTCGATTTTCGCAGGGGTTACGTTCCAAGACCTCCTGTGAAAATCGATTTTCCGCGATATAGCGGCGCGGAAGTAAAACCACCATTTTTGGCTATGGACAGCCAAAAACTACCCCCACGCACCCTTTTTCAAGGCAGCACAAGGAGTCGGGCTTGAAATTAGGGCAGGGAGCAACGAAAGTGCGGAAGCCGATAAAGATTGCTTTGAATGTCGGCTGCCCACGCCCCCCCAGCACCCGCCCGCCGTTCGCCCGCCCGCCGTTCGCCGCTCGCCCACCCACCGTTCGCCTGGCCACCCGCCGTTCGCCCGGCCGCTCGCTCACCGCTCGCCCGTTCGCCCACCCACCCACCCGCCCGCCCGGCCGCTCGCCGCTCGCCCGCCCCGCTCGCCCGCCGCTCACCCGGCCACCCGCCGTTCACCCGGCCGCTCGCTCGCCGCTCAAGAGCAGGAGGGGGAGAGATAGAGAAAGAGAGAGAAGGAAAGAAAGAGATGAGAGAGGGTGGAAGAGAGTGTGAGAGAGGAAGAAGCAAGATAGAGAAAGAGAGAGAGAAAGAAAGATGAGAAAGGAAGAGAGTGAGAGAGAGGAAGAAAGAGAGAGAGAGAAGAGTGGAAGGAAGAGAGAGAGAAATGATAGAAAAAAGGGGAGAAAAAAAGAGAAATGAGAAAATGATTGAAGCAGAGAATGACAGGAAAGAAAGAGAAAGAGACAGAGAAGTGACTCTTGGTGATGACGTATGACGTCATCGGGTGGGAAAAACCGTGGTATAGCAAAAAAAACGTGGAGTATTTTTTAATTAATATTTTTTGAAAAACCGTGGTATAGCGTTTCACGAAATTTGAAGCCGCGAAAATCGAGGGATCACTGTACTAGACAGCCAACCTTATCAATGATCCCTAATTTAATCCTTCTAGTCATCTCATTCATTTCCTAATCTGTGCAAAAAAAAGGGGGGGAGGGTGAGGAGCAGTTTGTATGAGTAAAATATACCCAATTGTTGTCTCATCATCACTGGGGGTATAAGATGTCATTCTATTATAGTATTCCCCGGAGAGGTTGCACAATATAACCAACAATTCTGGTTGCTGTTAGTGGAAAAATCCTCAGTTGATGAATCCTGGCATCATACCATCACCACAGATTTTAGTGGAGATTTATATCTGGCAAGAATGATGTTTTGGCAACAAAAGAGTTTTCCTTTTGCATCCCCAGTTCAGATTTTTTTTTGGGGGGGGGGGAGCTCTATGTAACAGAGGTAAATAGAATTCTATTACTCCAAGGTGTGGGGCTTGAACTACATGGGAATGTTCACCTCCTATTGGTCAATTGGAGAGGATGTCGATGGCTCATAATCTTTTCTGCCTGTTTTTGGCATTCTAGAAGAATGAAAGGAATCTCAGTACTGACTTTAACATGTTTTTAAGAGATTGGGGAATAGAAATGGGTCCATAGATAGAAATGTGCTGGATATGCCCAAAGGCAAAAAAAAAATATTGGAGGAAGATTCAAACATGGTTAGAGGAAATTATAGAACAAAAATTAGAATTAAAACTGGAGCTGTTTTTTTGTTGGAAATTATAAAAGGAAAGATAAATAAAAAATAATCAATATATTATACTGCATATAACGACAGCAGCCAGGATTACTTATGCCCAAAATTGGAAATCAAAATCAGACCCTACAAGCACAATGATAAATGAACAAAGTGTTAGAGTGTGCTGAAATTAATAAATTAACAATGGAAATATGTGATAGAGAAGATACGGAATATTATAAAATATGGAACAAATATTACAACTGGTTGGAATATAAAAGTAAAATTAATAGATAAATAGATAATAGATAATACGACAAATATAACTTAAAAGATGTATTTCATAGATTGATAAAATTATAAGTACTGATATCTATCTACACCGATGCGGAACTCTGTAAAATGAAAATAATTTTATATGGTTTGGTTTGGTTTGATGTTTGGCTTTTGGTTTTATTTTTGTGGTTGTTTTAATGTTCCTTTTAAAGATAAAACTGTTTAATAATTTTTTTTTTTTTTTTTTAAAATGGGTCCATATGGAAGTGTTCTTGGTTAATCTTTGGATTTATTGGAAAAGGTCTGAATCATTTATCTATCTATCTATCTATCTATTTTTATTATTAGATTTATAGGCTGTCCTTCTCCTCTCAAACTCAGGGCGACTCACAAAAAAATGAAATTTATTTATTTATTTGGATTTCTAGGCCGCCCTTCTCCTGTGGACTCAGGGCAGCTTTACATAAGAAAATCAGTAGAATACATAATCTGAGAAATCCAATATAATAAAACATAACCGTAAAAAAAACCCCAAAACCCTAATCTAAAACCCCATGTAATTAAAAAGCACTTGACTAACATTCATTCATAATCATTCATTCCATTCATTCATTCATTCATTCATTCATTCATCAGCTAATCTTAACTCTAGATTCAGTTGTATTCATCTTCCCATCATTTACTAGTATGGTAGGTTTGCCAACTACATGCCATTCATAATGGTTTTCTTAAACAAAAACATATGGGGGGAGGGTGAGAAAGCCCCAGGCAGAAAAGAGTAAAATATCCACCAAATTTTAAATGTGTTCTCAGTGAATTAAATAAGTCTGTGAACAGATTAAGCAAAAAACTTTACTGAAGTAGAGACTAAAAAAATTAACAGACATGTATGGCCTGCTGTCAAAAAGATAACACAGGAACCCAAAGCAAATATATAAAGCAGTCTTGTGTGCATGTAAATAATCATACTAACCTAGATGGGAAAGACGTAGTGATCAGGTTACAAAACAAAGGACTTTTGTGAATATTGGCAATAACGCACCTTGAAATAAACAGCACAGAACAGTTAAAAGAAGCACTGCTGGGACCTGCAACCAAGGAACGGCAGAATTAATGTCTGTCTCAAAGACTATTCACTGGGGACACCATGGGAACATTTTAAAAAAGAAGAGATTACATTTGTTGAGTAAGCCGTGGCTATGTATTTATGACTCGATAACTTGAGATTATTTTGGATGATTTGGAGAAAGTATTATAGAACTATATTAAAAAAATAATAACCAGGCATTAAGATGAAATGCAAAAATTGCAAAACTCTCCAGGAAATTAAATTCATTGTTTGCTTTATGCATTTGCCCTATAGACACATCCATATGCTCTTTTTTTCTTTTGGTGGGAGCAATGAACTGAAAATCTTGAAATTTAAAATCCTCCCCCTCCCAGTTTACTTCCCCCCCTAAATTGATACATTTGGCCTTGATACATTAGACATATTTAAAGATGCTGAGCTTGTCATCTACAAAGCTGACAGTCTGGGTTCGAAAGCCGAGCAATGCACAACAGGTGAGCTTCCCTTCTTTCCCAAGCCTCTGCCCATCTAGCAGTTTTGAAAGATGCAGATGCAAGTGTTCTTTCTGGGTGCCCCCAGACTTCAACACCAACTGGAAAAAGCAGCCAGACACGCTGGTAAAAGCAAAAGCACTTTATAGTTTGAAAAATAAACACAGAGAAAAACCTGTTCTTCCCAACAGGCAGGCTATGAGACTTCACGGCAGAGTCCTGATGGCCAGACAATACAGCAGATTTCTTGCTGGCACACCCACCACTGTAGAGAATAAGACCCACACCTTTTCCCCCCAAGGTTTCAGTATTCAAAGTCACAAACCAGAATTCCAAGACGCCAAAGATCACAGCCAGGTCCCAGGACTCCCAAAGATAATACTCCACAAGCCAGGAAGGGTAGGTCTGCCTTTTCAGCCTTTCCGAGAGCACCACACCCAAACCCAGCTGTTGCCTCTTTAGTGCTGAAAGTACCTGGCTAATTGTCCCCTTCATTGTGTTGCTCTTCTCTGCCGGAGATCGAGTATTGCTTGTGCATTTTCATCTAAGGAATCCAGGCTGCTTGCTGGGGAGAGCTCCCTCTCGGGGGACTCTGGCTGTCCTCCCTCTCCCTCAGCCTGAGATTCCTCCTCCCCGTCTGCCTGAACCTCCTGTTCCTCATCCTCCCCCTCTGAGCAGGAAGCTGGCAGAGGATCAGCCGTTCCCCGAGGGGCCTCAGACGGAATCACAACAGCAAGTAGATTAATAGGTACCACTTTGATGGGAAAGTAACAGTGTTCTGTTTGCCTTTGGCATATAGCAATGATTCTCAACCTTTCTAATGCTGCCATCCCTTAATACAGTCCCTCATGTTGTGGTGACCCTGAACCAGGGGTGGGCTACTGCCCAGATGGGGGGGATGCAGTGGGGTAGCAAAAATGGAGCTCCACCCCAGAGCACCCAATTTGCACTGAACGATATTGAAAGAAAATGCAGGGCGTCCAGCATAAGCCAAACCCACAGTGTGGTAGTAAAAAGTTTGGTAGCCCTTCACTGCCCTGAAACATAAGTCTAACCCCAATTCTCCCAACAGAGCTTTAAGCTGATTGGCAGGAAGGTCAGAGGGACACCCCTACTGTAAAAGCCTGATTGGTCGGATTGTAAAAATATATTCCAAGGTGCCAGAATGGAAAGCTTTAGTTCCTAACACCATGGGAAATTTGTCTTTCCCCATGGTCTTAGGCGACCGCCTCTTTGTAAGTTGAGGCAGGCAGGATTCCCTTGAGTACCATTTGTTGGGGGTCAGGGGAAAGGGTGGGTCTTGCCTTCTCTTTCTGCTCAAGATCCCCATGGACAATTGGTGGGCCACTGTGTGACACAGAATGCTGGACTCGATGTGCTTTGGCCTGATTCAGCATGGCTCTTCTTATGTTCTTATGACCCTGTGAAGCGGTTGTTCGATCCACAAAGGGGTCCCACCCCTCAGGTTGAAAACCACTGACGTATAGCCATGCTGGCCACATGATCATGGAAATTGTCTTCGGACAAGATTGGTTCTCTCAGCTAAGAAACAGAGCACCTCGCACTAGAGTTGAACACAACTGAACAGGGAAACATTTACCTTCAATTTATATTTGCAACAATAAACAGAAACTGTGAAACTCTCCCCATCTGTTTTTGCAAACCGAGTCATATCCAACTCCTTAAAGTAGGGTAGGTAAAGGTTTTCTCCTGTCCTGTCATGTAGGACTCTAGGGTTCCCAACCTTTTCTATACCCCAGACCCCTAGAATGCTTCTGATATATTCTCACACCCCTTTATAAATAACTAAGTATATGTGTACAATTATACATACCCACTATAATTTTGAAACTTCTAAACCCAAGTTTTTTCACCCCCTGGAATATTGTCTTATATCCCCAGGGTTTGCAAGCACCCCCAGTTGGGAACCCCTGCTCCAGGAGATGGCACCCATCTCCATTTCTTAGCCAAGGGAGCCAGCATTGTCTAAGGACCTTTCCATGATCATGTGGCTTCCATAACTATAGTTCGATGTGCATGGAACCCTGTTACCTTCCAACCAAAGTGGATGCCCACTTTTGAACTGCTAGGTCACGGGTATCAAACTCACCACATCAAGTTGCTGTCAGGTGACATATCGCAATGTTTTTTTTTCCCTTCCCAGAGCTGGGGTGGGTGTGGTCTACACGTGACGCATCCAGCCTACGTTATTCTAGTTTGACCCCTCCTGTCCTAGTAGTCATGAGCTGGAGCAAGTAATTAGATCTCACTCCATTGCACAGTGCTCAGGACTCTATTTAACTGCTCAGCCATTAACTCCAAGAAACCTTGGTGTTTGGTGGCAACCTAAACACAGGGTAAAAAAAATGCTACCAAATTTTTGCAGTGTGAAGGCCAAACTTCAAATATCTCAGGAGAACTTTGGACATCCTAAACAAGTTGATTTCTCTTGAATTCAATTCCTTATCCATACACAGAGTCAAACATGCACACTTTTTTGTCCATTCCGGGAATGCAACCCTGACTACAGTCACTTTGTTTGGAAATGCATAGACTAAATAAATCTGCTTAGAGCAGCAGCTTAAGAAACACAAGAGAGGTTTCTCTTAGCTTAACCCATCCTCTTCACCAGAATATACATCAATGGGTCCATGAACCTTCCAGTTTCAAATGCTGATGTGACACTTCTATGGCAAATGTTGACACAGCAAGTCTGTTTTCCCTTGCGGTGCAGAAAGCACCAAGTGTCTTTTGCATTCATAAATCTTCTGCTGCATGCAAAAATAAAGGGATATCAATTTCCCATTCCAGCATCATGCTTAATCCTTGGAGTTCAATACTATATTATTCTCAAATACTCATCAGTACATTCCATGGAAGAAGATATAAAACCCTTACCCGGACTTGCATTATTTATATTAATTTATTACACGTACAAGTAAAGTCTTCCAACAAAATGTTGCAGAAACAAGCACTCTGGCTCCGGCTTCTAGCCAGCCATGCTTTTATTCAGGGTTTTCTCCTCTATTTTCTTTCCTTGTGAATTTCTACCATCATCACCCCAGTCTTCCTAATGTTCATAGGTATTAAACTGCTTCATTTTCCTTGGACTGGGATGTGCAGGGGGGCAGAGGTGGGCTGCTAAGGTGGAATGGTGACGGGTGTTCGCCCCCGTGGCTCTGAGTGCTAGCGGAGTCCAGCGCAATTCTGCTACAACACCTGGGCAGGTAGCGAAATCTCACACGGACACGCAGGTGCAGTAGCAGAATTGTGCTGAACTCCACTAGCACTCAGAGCCACAAGGGCGAGCACATGTCACCGTTCCACCTTAGCATCCCACCTCTGCAGGTGGGTATTCTATGGTAATTCAGGTCATGGCTAGTGGGATTTAATTTGTAAAAATAAGTTCTTATATATTGTTCTGCCGGACTCTCTGGTAGGAGCCTCCCAAAAATTCAAAGGTACAAATTTCAGGCACACACACATTTGAAAATTCAAAACAATGTTCTTTATCACAAAATTCAAAATAAACTAAGCACTCTTTTTGTATTGCAAAGAGCACTCGTCCCAAAACAACCTGGTAGTTTGTACAAGTCCCTTATCAGTTCGTAAGTACTTAGCTTGCAGCTGTGAAGAAAGTTACAGCCCTTCTTCTTCCACGAAGTGAAACACACTTTGCTCTGCTTTGGTTTCAAAGTGGTGAAAAGTCAACAAACAAAGGCCAGAGTCAGCAAGACATTCATGAAACACAACAACCAGATAATTCTCCACAACGGCCAAACCCACACGCTGCTATTTATAGCAGCAGCACTAATTACAGCAGCCCCACCCAACCACAGGTGGCCTCATTTACTTTTGTAATAATCCTTTAGTTGTTGCTTCCTATGCATCACTCTACGCATGCGTGGATGTGTCATTAATTCTTGTTCAGAATCCAGAGATGATACAGATGATTGATCTCCTCCTGGGCTGTCTGCCAAACTCTCCTCCTCCCTGTCACTCAGGCCTCCTTGGTCAGAGGAGACTTCGTCGGCAGATTCCACTGGAAGCAAAACAGGTCTGCAGCATTTGGATGTCTCCCCCACATCCACCTGGACATTCCTTGGGGCAGGAGCTGGTCCAGAGCTAACCACAACATATATAATATAATAATCTCTAAAATAAGAAGTCAAGAAATTAAGGTGACAATTGATGTAACAGATAGAGTAATTGGTCATTGTCTCCTCATGAGTATCTTAGGTGTAACAGATTAATCAGTCAAACCTTTTTGAATCCAGTGATGGGGACTTTATGGCCTTTCAGGCATTGGGGGATTACAGATCCCATCAGCTGCAAGTCGCCCACCCATGATAAGAGAGGCTGTAATCTATAGTTCAGCAACATTTTTTTCATATGCATTCAGGCATGTTTCAGGAAATACTGGGGGGAAAAGCTAATAAAGTTTTTCTTCAAATAAAAAAATGAAGGAGGTTTGATAGGCTGGCTAATTGACAATTGCTTGCCAGCAGACCGATAACCATGCTGTAGAATGGCAGAAAAACACAAGAAATTAGACCCAGGAAAAGTTATAGCTGATTTCAGAATATATAATTCTGAATGGGGCAATATAATATAATATTGCCCCATTCACTTCAATGGAACTAAAGCAAGGGATTCAACTCATTGTGAACAGGAAACAAACTCTATGATTGCAACAGCAACCATGAATACAACATTCAAATGTTTCCCGGTCCACCTCTGCTCACCCAATGTATTCCCTAACCATTCAGGGCCCTAATCTTGCCTCAAGCTACAGCCCAACCTTGTTGTCCATTGGTAGACCAGTCAGTTCCTTACTGATCCCTTAGCCCAGGTGTGGGCAAAATTGACTCTTCTATGACTTGTGGACTTTAATTCCCAGAATTCCTGAGCCAATCATGCTAGTTCAAGAATTGTGGGAGTTGAAGTCCACAAGTCATAGAAGAGCCAACTTTGCCTACCCCCACCTTAGCCGTTGAAGCAACTTTGTAATTTACGGCTACCTTTTTTTAGGAAATTTGGCAAGTTACTTTTCTGAGGTCTCTGATAATAGAGAATCAAATAGAGAAATGGAAAGGTGAGCCAAGCAAACAAACCTATAGCCAACGTTTTTAAAACAAAACAGAGTAGGGCCCATCCTCTACATCAATCTCTTGAAAAAAGAGGCATTTTGATCTCTTCAGAAAAAAGTGCCCGTAGGCAAGCTTTAAAATGAATCTCTCCCTGCTTGCCTCTCTTTCCCTCTCCCTTTCTTTCTTTGAGGCTACTCCCCCTGGAATGGAAGTTTGCTGAGTGAACAATCTTGGTAAGCCCACATCATAATGCTGGGAAGTCACATCTCCAACTGTCCCATTAGCTGCGTAACTCTCGATTCCTTCCAACAGTATGAGCCAAGGCTGTCAGAAGTCCTCTCTCTAGCATTTGAAGAGATTGTTCAGGTCATTGTTTGTGCCAGCAGATTTCCCTTCCAAGATGACCTAACTGGGGAGAAAGGAACAACACTTTGTCACTTGCTCAGTCAGGAGGCTTAGCTGAAAACCTAGTCTTAGGTTAAACTATTCTCCCAGTGATAGGGGATGTCTCTTATCTTTGGCAAGGGCACCCCTGTACCTCTGTTTTGGTCCACTTTGCTTCATTACAACTCCTTTTGAACATTATTATTATTATTATTATTATTATTATTATTAATTGGATTTGTATGCCGCCCCTCTCCGCAGACTCGGGGCGGCTAACAACGGCAGTAAAACAGTACAACAAAATCCAATACTAAAAAAACAGTTAAAAACCCATTATATAAAAACCAATCATACATACAAACATACCGTACATAAATTGTGAAGGCCTAGGGGGAAAGTGTATCTTATTTCCCCCATGCCTGGCGGCAGAGGTGGGTTTTAAGCAGCTTACAAAAGGCAAGGAGGGTGGGGGCAATTCTAATCTCTGGGGGGAGTTGGTTCCAGAGGGTCGGGGCCGCCACAGAGAAGGCTCTTCCTCTGGGTCCCGCCAAGTGACATTGTTTGGTTGACGGGACCCGGAGAAGACCCACTCTGTGGGACCTAACTGGTCACTGGGATTCGTGCAGCAGAAGGCGGTCTCTGAGGTAATCTGGTCCGGTGCCATGAAGGGCTTTATAGGTCATAACCAACACTTTGAATTGTGACCGGAAACTGATCGGCAACCAATGCAGACTACTGAGTGTTGGAGTAACATGGGCATATTTGGGAAAGCCCATGATTGCTCTTGCAGCTGCATTCTGCACGATCTGAAGTTTCCGAACACTTTTCAAAGGTAGCCCCATGTAGAGAGCGTTACAGTAGTCGAGCCTTGAGGTGATGAGGGCATGAGTGACTGTGAGCAGTGACTCCCGGTCCAAATAGGGTCGCAACTGGTGCACCAGGCAAACCTGGGCGAACACCCCCCTTGCCACAGCTGAAAGGTGTTTCTCTAATGTGAGCTGTGGATCGAGGAGGACGCCCAAGTTGCGAACCCTCTCTGAGGGGGTCAATGATTCTCCCCCCAGGGTAATGGACGGACAGATGGAATTGTCCTTGGGAGGCAGGACCCACAGCCACTCCGTCTTGTCTGGGTTGAGTTTGAGTTTGTTGACACCCATCCAGGCCCCAACAGCCTCCAGGCACCGGCACATCACTTCCATGTGTGATTTAATGCTTAAAGCAGGCTTTATTCTTTTACCGTCTCCCGAGATGAGAACAGTAGTCTGCGCAGGACAGCCTTACTTCTTTGAATGGTTATTCAATGGTTACAGGCTTCTTTGAATGGTTATTCTCTGTATACATTTTTCAAATGATGGTTATTGTAGTTCAGCCCAACATGAATAGAGCGTGTGGAGCCTGCCCTGATTTTCTAGCTATCAAAGCCCAACCAAAAAAAAAAAGAACAAAACCTCCAGCTCTTGAAACTTACCTCTGAGTGGAGTTTGCCAGTAGCTGTGAGTGTCAAACTGCTGTAAATTTATCTTGTTCTAACAAACAGCAGGAGTTGGCCCTAAGAGTTCCATAATTAGGAGCAGCACGGAGTCCATATTTTCCTCTGCTCTTTGCCAAGTAAGAAACTCTTCACTTGGTTAAGGAAAGTAGAATGGCTGGAAGTCTTCCTATTTTTTCTCTATCACCACTTTTTTCTCTAATACTGATGAACAGGGCCCCTTGATTTTTACATTACCATGGGAAGAGAGGGAGAGGAGAGAGATGGGGAGGAGAGCAGAGGAGGGGAGGGGAAAGGAAAGGGGAGGAGAGGAGAGGAGGGGAGAGGAGGGGAGGGGAAAGGAGAGGAGGGGATAGGAGAGGAGAGGAGGGGAAAGGAGGGGAGGGGAGAGGAGGGGAGGGGAAAAGAGAGGAGAGGAGGGGAGAGGAGGGGAAAGGAGAGGAGAGGAGGAGAGGAGGAGAGGAGGGAAAAGGAGAGGAGAGGAGAGGAAAGGAGAGGAGAGGAGGGGAAAGGAGAGGAGGGGAGGGGAGAGGAGGGGAGGGGAAAGGAGAGGATAGGAGGGGAGAGGAGGGGAGGGGAGAGGAGAGGAGGGGAGGGGAAAGGAGAGGAGAGGAGGGGAAAGGAGAGGAGAGGAGGAGAGGAGGGGAAAGGAGAGGAGAGGAGGGAAAAGGAGAGAAGAGGAAAGGAGAGGAGAGGAGGGGAAAGGAGAGGAGAGGAGGGGAGGAGAGAGGAGGGGAGGGGAGGGGAAAGGAGAGGAGAGGAGGAAAGGAGAGGAGGGGAGGGGAGAAGAGGAGAGAATTACTACGTTTCTGAACAGTCAGCCCAAAAGTTGGAAATGATTACGCTATTTCAAGTAGCATATAAACTATTTCAAGAACACAAAATGCCCGACTATCCGGGTGTACATTAATAGCCATAATGTTCTGAATAATGCACCTTTCAAAACTTAGGCACACGCAGCACTGCTATTTGACAGCAGAGGCACAAATGGTGCCCACCTCCTCATATCAAGAGTCTTAAGATTCATCTATGCTGCCAGGCTTGGGGCGATTAGACTCTAATCGCCCCTAGCTCCCTGGCCGATGAATGTCACATACAGTTGTTGTTTGAGCGGGTATGATTGGTTTTTTAATAAAATTGGGGATTATAGATCAGCATATTTAGTTTTAAATTAATTGGATTTAGGCTACTATATTGTATTGTTTTCTTTTTATATGTTGTAAGCTGCCCCGAGTCCTCAGAGAGGGGCATCATGTAAATCAATCAATCAAACAAACAAACAAACAAAAAATAAATAAATAAATAAATAAATAAATAATAGTATATAGAGTGTCCATAGGAAAAAAGGTGAAAAAATCAAGGGGGACACAAGCAGCCGTGCATGTCTCCCGGTTCTTAGAACTGGTAGCGCTGGCAGCGGGAGGCTGTGCCCCCTTGCCTGTGTGCACACAAGCATGCACACGAATTAGTAGTAAAGGGTTTTAAAACCCATTACACAACACAACCATGGAATTGAAGCAGGGGTGGGTTCCACTTTTCTAGTGCTAAAAAAACCCCAGCTTCTACATGTACACAGAAGCAAAAAAAATATGGCGGCAGGTTCAGGACGTGACAGGCCTGTGTCACTGCCAGTTCTACCAACCCAGGCTGCCAAGTTACTACCAGTTCCATAGAACTGGTCCGAACCAGAAAGAACCCACCTCTGAATTGAAGCCATGCTCCTTTATGTCACAACACCTATAAAAGGAAAAGGCTTTGATTGTATAGTTGCGACCCCATCTTGAATATTTTTAAGGCAAGGCAAATATCCCTGTGCACGATTTATCCATCTCATGCCAGTGCAAATAGCAATAGCACTTAGACTTATATACCACTTCACAGTGCCTTACAGCTTTCTCAAAGTCAGCATATTGCCCCCAACAATCTGGGTCCTCATTTTAACCGACCTCAGAAGGATGGAAGGCTGAGTCAACCATGAGCCTGGTGAGAATCGAACGGCCGAACTGCAGACAGTCAGAAGTCAGCAGAATTAGCCAAATGTAATAATACCATTTCAAAGAGCTACAATTAACCATTTACTTTTCCATTTCTGCTGCATGGATTAATTCCTTAACACTATCAAATGCTAACAATCAAATCATTCCTTAACTCTATCAAATGATTAACAATCAAACTAGATTGGCAGCTTTTTTCCAAAATATTCTAGACTGCAGAATTTTCTGTATAATCACGAGTCTCATTTGGATTAGAGGTTACACACATTTCCAACTCTGCCTAGAGTTTATTCGGCTTCACTGTGCACTTGATAAATCTCCCAAAATGAAGGAATGGAAAGGCTGCCTAAAAACTACTTACACTTTACCATTTTATAATAAGCAAAGTCTTCCGATAGAGAAAGAAGATTTTCAAATTATTAACCTCATCATGGTCATTATTATTTTGTTTATTTCTCTGCGTATCATGAAGCATCCTGGGAATAATATTTCAGCAGGCGCTAGACACTTTTATAGCACTTTCAACGTGCCTGTTTACACAATCGGATGTAAATTGTACTAATTTTAATGTTACTTATTCCCAAATAAGCATGTACATAAAACTGCAGCTTTAGATTCTGTCTGTAAAGAAATTTGTACTCCAACTATAAACAAAACTATTTCTTTGCATAATTTCAAAATTACTGTGTACTTTCCCTTACCACTTGTGTACAAACTAATACATACATTAAATGCAATTTAGTCATTAAGAACAGCCAATAGAGAATCCTATGTTGCTTGCAGAATTTTGTCCTCCAGTGTCACTTCAGTGACCCGCCATCTGTATTTTCCCGCTTTGCCATTTATCCCAAGCAATTGCTTTATTGCAGCATTTCACTTTCAGCTCACATTCTGAATTATGGTATTTTTGCATGTAGTTTTAGAACTTCTGTTTAATACCATGATATAGAAACATAGAAACATAAAAACATAGAAGACTGACGGCAGAAAAAGACCTCTTGGTCCATCTAGTCTGCTATACTATTTCCTGTATTTTATCTTAGGATATGTTTATCCCAGGCATGTTTAAATTCAGTTACTGTGGATTTACCAACCACGTCTGCTGGAAGTTTGTTCCAAGGATCTACTACTCTTTCAGTAAAATAATATTTTCTCATGTTGCCTTTGATCTTTCCCCCAACTAATTTCAGATTGTGTCCCCTTGTTCTTCTGTTCACTTTCCTATTAAAAAGACTTCCCTCCTGAACCTTATTTAACCCTTTAACATATTTAAATGTTTCGATCATGTCCCCCCCCCCTTTTCCTTCTGTCCTCCAGACTATAGAGATTGAGTTCATTAAGTCTTTCCTGATACGTTTTATGCTTAAGACCTTCCACCATTCTTGTAGCCCGTCTTTGGACCCGTTCAATTTTGTCAATATCTTTTTGTAGGTGAGGTCTCCAGAACTGAACACAGTACTCCAAATGTGGTCTCACCAGCACTCTATATAAGGGGATCACAATCTCCCTCTTCCTGCTTGTCATACCTCTAGCTATACAGCCAAGCATCCTACTTGCTTTTCCCATATACCATGATACCTTGACAGCTAGAATATCAACAATAAATGTCAAACAAGTTAAAAAATAACTAAAGACACAGGACAGGCATGAGAACTTTATAAACATGCTATTGCTATAGAATGCCTTGGAACTCTCTTGGCATAAGGGTTGCTGTCTTAGCCCCTAATACCATGATACAGGTGGCACGCGGAGCTATATCTGAGGACATGCGAGGCTTTTCCCTGTTTCAGCTCCAGTGTGCTTGCCAGATGATTTTTAGCCTTCCAGAGGGTGGAGGAAGGCCATTTTCACCCTCCTCAGGTTTCAGGAAAACCTCCAGAGCTTGTGGATGGTGAAAAACTGACCCAAAGGGCCAACTGGAAGCTCAGAAACAAAGTTTCGGTTGCACCATTGAGTCATTTTTCACCCTCGCCAGGCTTCAAGAAAAACAGCCCAATGGGCCTACCAGAAGTCCATAGGCTTCAGTGAGGCCTGCACGCATGAACAGGGAGGATCATGTGTGTGTGTTGTGCATGCATGTGTGTAGGGGAGGGCATTGCATTATGGGTGTGGGCACATGAACGCACTGTTTTGGCACCCAAGCAAAAAAAGTTTTGCATCACTGCCCTAATACCTGTATTTTAACAGGACCTGCATAAATGCATAAATCCATTTTGGTCCAATCCTCTCCCAAAGGATTGGAGCAAATGCTTGAACTCTTTTGGAGGGAGGGATAGGGATAATGATAGCGTGAAGGCTTACGACATTTAATCAATTGAATGGTTGAATTTTGAGGAGCAAGATTAAATTTTACACGTTGCGTGGGCACTGAACTGAATAGTAGTCCTTAACATTTCTCGATTTTGGGCCAATACTGCCCAATTTCGAAACATGGTCCTCAAGAACTGAAGAAGCTTCTTTGATGAGATGGGAAATGTCTTCTGGGGGGGGAAAAGCCCAGTTGACTTTTTTGAAAAAGCATTTTTGAGACAATGTCTTTGGAGATTCTCAATCATCCAGGCCATGGTTGTCCTAAAGGTGCTTTTCCAAAAGGTAACTGGACCTTCTTGTTTTTTTCCCCCTTGTGAAAATGTTTTGTTTCATATCTAAGAAGTTTTTCAATTCTTGGAGGAGAAGCAAAATATTTCCAAGGGGAAAAAATAATGTCCAGTTGCCTTTTGGAAAAGCACCTTTGGGACACTCAAAGTATGGCTTAACTGATATGGACTTAGATAATAATATGGCTATACTTTTTTGACCTAATAAAGATGCCATCAGCCTCATACATCACTTCCATTCTACATATTCAATTAAGAGGAAATCCCACGAGAGCAGAGGTCTTCAACCTTGGCAACTTTAAGACTTGTGGACTTCAACTCCCAGAATTCTCCAGCCAGCATAGCTTTCTTGCCACCATATACCATAGCTGGGTGGAGAATTTGGGGAGCTGAAGTCCACAAGCCTTAAAGTTGCCAGGGTTGGAGAATCCTGCCATAGAGCCTAGCATGGCATGTTCCCAGAAAAATGAAAATAGGTTCCAGTGATGAACCATCTATCACAGTGATGGTGAACCTTTTCCACCTCCGGTGCCAAAAAAGTGTGATCACGCACTATTGCACATGTGTGAGTGCCCATACCCATAATTCAATGGCCTGGGGAGGGCAAAAACAGCACCCCCCACCCCCGGAGACACTCTGGAGGCTGGAAACATCTTGTTTCCCAACTTCTGGTGGGGCCAGTAGGCTCGTGTTTTGCCCTCCCCAGGCTCAAAAGGCTTTCCTGGAGCCGGAGGAGGTTAAAAACACCCTCCCCCATCCCCGGGAGACTCTATGGAACTAAAAAAGCCCTCTAAGAGCCTCTGTGTGAGCCAAAGATCAGCTGGCCATCACACACATGCACGTTGGAGCTGACCTAGGGCAAGAGCTCATGTGCCAGCAGATATGGCTCCTGCACAAGCCTGTAAGCTTGGAATGCATAACCTCTGGTCCTGGTGACCTACCCAGATTGGATCCTGGGACACATATATTCGCCTTCATTCGTGATAAAGTTACTAATTGAGTATTAGTTTACTCCTGACAACTTAAGACATACTAGTTAATAAGATCTTAACTATTTACTACTTAGTACAACTTATTACTCTGTGAGGTTGTACTAAGTTTGCAAGAAAGGGTCTTGAATGAGACACTCACTCAGACTCATTTCTTTTATCTAACTGTTGTCTTGGTTGCAACTCTTCCTTCTGTTCCTCAAGGTCGTTCCTTGTTCTTATTATAATGAGTTAGTGCTCGGATGAGGAACAACCAGGAAATTTCAGAGCTGTAGGATAGACTGGGGTGTGTGTGTTAAGAAAACATCCTGGAAGAAAACAATGGAAAAACAATGCCCATGTTGCTGCCAAGAAGATCACACACACACACACACATGCCTGCATGCATTCCAAAGCACCAAACACCCCCCAAAAAGCTGGCTATTGTACATGTGCACACTGGCCACCTGGTATTTGGGTTTCAGTGCTCTAGTGGGCACAAACATTAGCTAGCCAGTGCAAATGTATGAGTGGAAACCAAAAGAGCAGCTGACGACAGTGTGCGTGCCCACAGAGTGGGCTCTTTACCATCATGGGCAAAACTCTTCCTACATTATACCTAACTGTATCAGACAAACATAAAACTTGATCCAGGCCATCTTAGAATTATCACATCAAGGCTTCACATCTAGTGTTGGGCGAACCGAACCTGCATAGTTCGGGTTCATGCCAAACTTTGCAGTGTTCAGCATGCCAAACCCAAACCTGAACTTTTTAAAAAGTTCGGGTGAAGTTCGGGTTCGAACTGCGAAACGCCTCCACCCAGGAGGAGAGTGGGAAATCCTATAATGGGATTTCCCACCTCCTTTTGCTTGTGGCGCTGCAAGCAAAAGGAGGTGGGAAATCCCATGAAGGGATTCCGGGGGCGGGACTTTGACGTCATGGAGACTCCTTCCTGGCCGGCCAAAACAGGGAGGAAGGAGTCTCCATGACGTCAAAGCCCCGCCCTCGGAATCCCTTTGTGGGATTTCCCACCTCCTTTTGCTTGCAGCACCACTGCGGCATCCTTTTCTGTAAAAATAAAAGGAAGCAAAAGGAGGTGGGGAATTCCCCACCTCTTTGTTTATTTCTACAGAAAAGGACGCCGCAGCGGCTTGCTGCAAGCAAAAGTTTTGGTTCGGGTTCGGCGAACTCACCTGAACTTCATGGCAAAGATCGGGTGAGTTTGCCGAACCCAAACTTCATTGGGTTCGCCCAACCCTATTCACAACTACTGTATTTTTGGACTATAAGACGCACCCCAGTTTTGGGGGAGGAAAATAAGAAAAAGCTGATTGGGGGTTGGATGGGCTCCCTGAATACCATCAATCAGCTGTTCTCAGAGGGAAACATTAGCAACAGGTTCTCTGGTTGTGAGCTCTGCGCCTTGCTTTTCCAGCCTGTGAAACCTCCATTTCAGGGGCTTTTTTTCCAGCCTGTGAAACCTCCATTTGAAAGGTTTTTTTCCAGCCTCTGAAACCTCCATTGTAATCCTACTCAGCCTCTCAAAGGAAGGTTTTAGAGGCTGGAAAAAAGGCTCTGGAATGAAGGTTTCCCAAGCTGTTTTCAGCCTCTGAAACCTCCGTTTGAGAGGCTGGGGGTGGGCTACAGTCACTGTATAAGATGCATTCAAATTTTCACCCTCTTTTAGGGGGGAAAAGGTGCATCTTATATTCTGAAAAATATGGGTAAGTTTGAATTAAATTAATAGGGTGCTGCAATTTACCCCCAAAATGTCTCCTTGTAATAAAATAATTTAAATTAGTCTATCACTTTATCAGTGATAGTGCAGCTGGTTGAAAGTAGTTTATTAACATTTGTTTTCTGACTTCAGTGACTGGTGACTTCAGTACACCAGCCATCCATCCCATCTGCCTGATCAGAGAATGGAGGTGTTAGTGCTCATTATGCATCCCTTATACTTAGAGGCAAAATGCCCCTCTGTTGTTTGGCGATTCTTTGATCTAAAATTCTCCCCAGACTGGATCACCTTACTTCACTTCCTTGATCATAAAGGTAAGGAATTTGGGATTTTCAGTCCTTGAGAAATTGGACACTTTTATCAGCTTTCAGCCAGCAAGCAGAGCTGTAACCAATTAAGAAAACTCATAAACTCCTGATAAGCAATTCTTTATTGAAGAAAGGTTAGGAAGCCACAGTCAGGAATTCTAGTGGCTGTTGTTTGGAGCCAATCTATGGAAACCATATTCACATGCTTTATCAAGATTTTCTCATTACCACCCAAGGGTGGGCTACAGACCAGACGGGGGAGAACGCAGTGGGGCAGCAAAAATGGAGCTCCACCCCAGAGCACTCAATTTGCACTGAAAGATGTTGAAAGAAAATGTAGTGCATCCTTCGTGAGCCACGCCCACAATGTGGTAGTAAAAGTTTTGGTAGCCCTTCACTGTTCCCACCCTATACAGGAAGTTCTTGACTGCACGGTCACAATTGACTCCAAAATTGATGTTGCTGAGCAAGACATTGTTTAAGTCAACTTTTCACCATTCACAGTTGTTTAAGTCAGTGTTTCCCAACCTTGGCCACTTGAAGATATTTGGACTTCAACTCTCAGAAGAGAAGAGAAGGAGGACAGTCACTGCCCAGAGTGAAGGGAGCATTTTCTCTGGGCACTGGCAGAGGTTTATTCCTTCTCCAAGCGCCCAGAGAAAGGAAAATGCTTCGTTTGCTCTGGATTGCCAAAGCCTCCTTAAGTGCCCCCAAAAGGCTCCTCTGGCACCAGAGTCTGCGGAGAGGGGCAGCATACAAATCCAATAAATTATTATTATTATTATTATTATTATTATTATTATTATTATTATTATTATTACTGATCCACTAAGGCTGCCCAATATCTGAGGCCAGAAGAACATTTATAGCAGAAGAGAAGCCAGGACTCCGCAAAGCCAGGGCTGCAAATACTGTGACAATGATGCCCACACATGCCTGCCCAACATATGGCAGAACATTTTGTGCCCGTATAGGCCAACCAGCCACCTGCGGACACATTACATACAGCCCACAACCCAATAAATGTCAAGGTCCTCTTCGAACATGATGGATGAACATCATCAAATGAATCATTGCAAGTCAAGTATAATAGACTATCCCAACTCCTCTTTTGCACAGCAAAACTGAATTTTGTACAGACCATGTAAGAACGAATACTTAACACAGACACACACCCTCTGTAAAAGCTATTGAAAGAGCATTTTAATGGTTTAATTTTGTCCTTCAAACATGCCTAAATCATATAAATGGTATTTGAAGATTTGTTTTGTGTAATTTTGTTTCATTGTGTGCTTTTTCTGCTTTATAATTGCAGGAATCCCTTGGGAGTGTGGAAGCATTAAAATAATACAAATAAATAAATTAGTCCTTGGTGCTATGAAGTTTTACTCCAGAGACCGAGTCCCAGATACTACACAGTTGTTGCCATTTAAGGCTGACCGGAGATAGGAAAAAAAGAAAGAATGAGAATGAGAATTCAATTGCAGATAGCAACAAAGAGCCACAATCTGTATTAGCAAAATACAAAAAGTAGGAAGTTGGATTTATGTTATCAGGACATATCATGAAAAAAAAAATCTAATTTGAGTCCCAAGGAGGAATTATATATACAGGAAGAACTGAGAATCTACCGAAATGTCCTATTGTCATATTTCCCCTCGAATAAAATCTAACTTGCTCAACTGAGGCTATTCCCCAGATTGTTGTAATCAGATCTTCTAAGAAGGACCAAAGTATATATCACACTGCAAGAAGCAAAGGTTTGCATTATTCCTCTGTTGCTGTTTTGTTCCAACACTTTTGAATATGTTCTCGGGGAAACTTTCTTTCTTTTTTTCCCCCCAGGGGTAAAAAATGCTCAATCAATACAACTAAGCATCATATCAACTCATGGTTCTTAAAAATAAAATGTAAAAAGAGCTCATTTCATACTATAAAAGAGTGATGGTCTTCAAGGTTTGCTATTCTCCAGCTGAAAAAAGGTTCAGCCATAGAAGGGAATGCTTTGTAAAAACAAGACACGGCACAACAATGCAGATGCCGTTTTTGTAGACCTTTGTATGTTATCCAAAGGTTTCAAATACTTTTTTGAGCAGCTTTTATACAATGAAGCCAGCTCTCCCACTGGAGTGCTTTCAAAAGTAACTGTGACAAACGCCAGGTACAGTTCCTATAAACCCCAGCGTACGTCCATTCTTGACAAGGGAGCGGAGAGTTGTTTATTAAAACAACCTTTCCCGTTCTAAAACAGTCCATGTAGTTATATTTGTACAAAAGTTAGATGTTGTGTACAGGCGAGCATTTTATAATACTAGATAGGAGGGGCTGGAAACTCACCCTCTGTTTGTAGATGCCACACCACAAGGCATTTGTAAACTGTCTCTGATAAATTCTCAAGTAGGAATCCGCGATATAAATAATCAAAGTGGTGTTTTAACAATAGTCGTGGAGCACTGACCACCAAGCGGATTCACCTTTGTGCTGCAGTTTTCAATATAAATTTAACAGACCCAGAGTGATCTGTGGAAACAGCCTTAGGTTTTGCTTTTCTTCTTGGAAGTTAGCCTTTTTGTTTTTAAAGAGAACCTGTGGTTTTTTAGAAAAAGAAAAAGAAAAGGGCATCTTCAAATCTGTTCTGATGACTGATTGAATAAATATAGTACTTGCTGTTTTCTTGGAAAGGTTTATCACAAGTTGTTTGACATTGTTTCTTTCCTAGGGATAAGGGCAGAGGTGGGCTGCTGGCAGGACGGTGTGGAATGCTGTTCCACCGGCGAAAATGGAGTTGTGTGCACATCGCCATCGTCATGCGCCATGCACGCACCGTGCATGCGAGATTCGGCTTCTGCGCATGTGCAGAAGCCAAAGGCAAAGGTTCCCCCCCCCGCCCGCCCTTCCGAGCGTTCCAGTAGGGCTGCCAATGGCTGCCCTTTACTGGCTAGGGGTGAGTGACTGGTCCAAAATTGAACACAGGGATAAATGCCAGAAACTGGAAAAAAATATCAAAAATTGCAGCTGTGAGAGTGCAAGGCAGTGCAAATAGCTGTAAATGTGAACAGTTTCCCAAGCACCCAAATGGGATCATATGACTGGGAGTGGGGGAAGGAGTGGCCATCAAAACTCTGGGACTGGACCATAGGTCTCTTTTGGGGATTCCGTCCCAGTTTCAAATGGTTAAGCAACCAGTTGTTAAGCAAGGACTACCTTAGAATCAGCAGTTGCAATGCTATATAATGTATTTTTAAATATATATATATACAACCTTTCCAGTGGTCTATTCGTTCTGTTGCATTTACAATGCATTTACAATGCATTTACAATGCATTTACAATGCATTTACAATGCATTGCTGGGACATCTTGCTCCCACTTTAAAGGCAGCAGATACTGCATAGCATGAATTTCTGCACAAGCAGCAATTCCCATTCAAAGAATTTTGCAAACATTGGTGCTTCCTCTCGCAAAGGAAAACTCCAATAGAAATCCTGCCTGGAGAAAGCCTGCTGCGTAGCTGGTTGAGCTTCTTCCCAGAAAGCTTGTATAGCGTCCTGTTCAAAGAGCCAATTATAAACACACTCTGAGCAGTATGAGACTTTTTTTTTCTTGGTCAACATTTGCAAAAAGGCCATGCAGTTGTAAGTCCAAACTCAGATTGTTGAATTTTTAATAAAGATCTTGGGTGTTTAGTGTGGAACCATGAATGGAGGGCATCCCTTGACTTTTCCATCAGCTTTACCAAGCCCCCTGCCCCAATTTTAATTAAAAATAGTAATCCGGCATGCTGCGTTATCTTATTCTCTAAGAATCTCTTTGGCCCTATAGGTTTTCTTAAGTAATATTTGCAAATGTAATTTTTGCTCCCCGAAAAAGGACAAGGTTAATACTGCTTATTGCCTATTCATTTACGCTGGTTTTTATTGACTTGTTTAAAAGTTTTAATGAATATTTTTTATCAGGATAAGGACAAAGTAATTTGGACAATATAGAACATTCCACAAGGAGGATTGCTAAAGAAGTTTAGCAGGGGCCAGTATGTTGCCTGTGTGCTTTGTTTAGCACATTTGTTGTCAGCCCTTTGAGGTAGTCCAGACAACAAGCACCAACCATGAATGTTAACACTACTTTTATTGTAAGTATGGTATCAGAGCCAGGGTGGCGTGGTGGTGAGAATGCAGTATTGCAGGCTAATTCAGCCAACAGTTCGATCCTGATCGGTTCAAGGTTGATTCAGCCTTCCATCTTTCTGAGATGGGTAAAATCAGGATCCAGATTGTTGGGGTAAATGTGCTGACTCTGTAGACCTCTTAGACAGGACTGTAAATTACTATGAAGCTGTAGATAAGTCTAAGTGCTATTGCTATCAGAATCTTGAATGTCTGAAAGGCTTCTCCCCTCCTTTATTTTGTATTGCCCCAGAAACTAGGTTCCCTTCTGTTGTGGTTCCGTCTGAGGCCCCTCAGGGAACGGCTGACCTTCTGTCGGTTTCCAGCTCAGAGGGAGAGGCTGAGGAACAGGAGGTGCAGACAGACGAGGAGGAGGAATCCCAGGCTGAAGAAGAGGGAGGACAGCCAGAGTCCCACCAGGGGGAGCTCTCCCCAGCAAGCAGCCTGGATTCCTTAGAGGAAAATGCACAAGCCATAATTGATCTGCGACAAAGAAGAGCTACTCAGAGACGGAATCAATTGGCTAAGTACTTTCAGCATTAAAGTGGCAACAGCTGGGTTTGGGTGTGGTGCTCTTGGGAAAGGCTAAAAGGCAGACCCACCCTTCCTGGCTTGTGGAGTTTTATCTTTGAGAGTCGTGGGACCTGGCTGTGAACCTTGGCATCTTGGAATCCTGGTTTGTGCCTTTGACTATTGAAACCTTGGGGGGGGGGTGCCAGCAAGAAGCTTGCTGTATTGTCTGGACATCAGGACCCTGCTGTAACGTATTATAGCCTGTCTGTTGGGAAGAACAGGTTTTCCTCTGTGCTTATTTTTTCCAGCTATAAAATACTTTTGGCTTTTACCAGAGTGTCTGGCTGTTTTTTCCAGTTGGTGTTGAGGTCTGGGGGAACCCAAACAGAACACCTTCTAAGATGCTTCCCATGCTCTTTTTATTTCTGTGGTCTGAGTTTCCTTTTTCATGGTGGCTGCTCTCCTGTCTCACAAGATCTGATAAACCACAACATCCATGGCAACTATTGTGTCTCTCCACCAGTCCAGACCCCCTCTACACACTTTGCAAGAATATCTTAACGCTTTCTTGATTTTTGTTTCCTTGGAAACATTTCATTCCTCATCCCAGAAACTTTTTCAGTTCTGACTAAATGGCTGGGAACTGAAGTTCTTCAGTCAGAACTGAAGTAGCTTCTAGGGTGATAAGTGAAATGTTTTCAAGGAAAAGACCAAGAAAGTCCAGTTGCCTTTTGAAAAGCACCTTTGGATCTCATTTATTATTATTTTTATTTATTAGTTATGCTTATATGCCACCCAACTCCTGAAGGACTCTGGGCGGCTTTCAGTAAGTAAAAACAATACTTAAAACAATATTTAAAACATTAATTAAAAAAACCCACTTAAAACACATATATTCTCACAGACATTTCTCATTCACAGCCAGAACTAGGAGGTATCAATCATTGGCCCCAGGCCTGCCGGGAGAGCCACGTCTTTAGAGCTTTGTGGAAGACCGGCAAGGTAGGGAGGACACGAATCTCTGGAGGAAGTTGGTTCCATAGGGTCGGAGCTACCACAGAGAAGGCTCTTCCCTGGGGGCCCGCCAGCTGACATTGTTTGGCTGATGGGACCTGGAGAAAGCCGACTCTGTGGGTTTTTATTGACCGCTGGGAGGTATGCGGCAGAAGTCGGTCCCGAAAATAGTCTGGTCCTGAGCCATGTAGGGCTTTATAGGTAATAACGAACACCTTGAACTGCATTCAGAGACTGACTGGCAACCAGTGCAGCTCATGGAGCATCAGTGTTATATGGATGTACCTAGGTTTTCCCATAAAAGCTTGCGCGGCTGCATTTTGTATCAGCCGAAGTAGACACTTCATAGACTCTTTTGGGGGTTGGGGGACTGAGGAAAGACTATGAAAACAAACTTCTGAAAGAAAGTCAGGTTATAGATCTAACGAAGAAAATGAAATGTTCTCAAAACTCCAAAGACAATCTTACAGATGGAACCTAATCAAGGAGAAAAGCAATCCAGAACTAAGGAGACATTTCTTAACAGTGAGATCAATTAACTAGTAGAACAGCTTGCCTTCAGAAGTTGTGGGTAGTGATGGGCAAACCAAACCCGCACAATTCGGGTCTGTACCGAATTTTGCGGTGTTTGGTATGCCGAACACGAACCCGAAGTTTTTGAAACTTTGGGCAAAGTTCGGGGTCACGTTCGGCGTTCGGAGCTTTGACATCACCGGCAAGTTGCTAAGGATGCCAAGGTGATCACTTCCTGGATTCCATGGAATCCAGGAAGTGATCACCTTGGCGTCCTTAGCAACCTGCCAGTATATGTGAAGTCAAAGCTCCGCCCCCGGAATCTCTTCGTGGGAGGGATTCCCCAGCTCCTTCAAAGGGAGGTCTTCACGTAAAAATAAACATTGTTATTTTTACGTGAAAGGACACCACAGCGGCGCTGCAAGCAAAGGGCGGTCCTTTCACGTAAAAATAAACATTGTTATTTTTACGTGAAAGGACACCGCAGCGACGCTGCAAGCAAAGGGCAGTCCTTTCACGTAAAAATAACAATGTTTATTTTTACGTGAAGACCTCCCTTTGAAGGAGCTGGGGAATCCCTCCCATGAAGAGATTCCGGGGGCGGAGCCTTGACGTCACCGGCAGGTTGCTAAGGATGCCAAGGTGATCACTTCCTGGATTCCATGGAATCCAGGAAATGATCACCTTGGCGTCCTTAGCAACCTGCCAGTATATGTGAAGTCAAAGCTCCGCCCCCGGAATCTCTTGGTGGGATTCCCCGTTCGGGTTTGGTTCGGGTTCAGCCGAATTTTGCATAAAGTTCGTCCAAGCTTGCCAAACCCGAACACCGTTGGGTTCGCCCATCACTAGTTGTGGGTGCTCCATCATTGGAGGCTTTTAAGAAGCGACTGGACAGCCACTTGTCTGGAATGGTATAGGATCTCCTGCTTGAGCAGGGGATTGGACTAGAAGATCTCCAGGGTCCCTTCCAACTCTATTATTCTGTTTCTGATCCTTTGTTAAGTTCAGGGTACCAGGCTGTAGTTTGGTTTTTGTCTGGGATTTGTCAAGCGCTGAGGATCTCAGAGAAACTTTGGGAGGTAGCTGAATAACATTAAAATGTAATGAAGTTGTAGCAGGCACGAAAATCCTGCTGAATCAGCCGGGGGTGTGCGTGCATTTAATGGAAAATGTAATCCCTATTCAGAAATGCAACTTTGCTTAGAAACTAGTAAAATTGCATTTGCCTCTCCCTCCCCCTTAAAAATGCTCTCTTGGGGTCTTTCTCTTTCACCTCAGCCTGAGGACATTTTGGTTTTTCTCCATGCTAAAGAATTCTTCCTTTCAGGATAACAAAGGTCAGTGATAATTGATATTGAGATAAATATCTATTCATTGCTTAAGAGCTATTATCTTTTAAAGCATCTGATTAAAGTAGCATCTAGTCATTAAAATCCTTTTTGCATTTAAGTATTCCCTGACAAAGGAATGGCTTCTTGTTTAATATGCTAATATAGAGGTCAAGAGATGCCATTCAAAACCTTTATTGCATCTGTCATTTCCCCAGAGAAAGAAATAGTTCCCCACCTACAGTATGACAGTGGACCTTGTGGAAAACCTTTTGGCAAGGGTTTTTATTCCCTTCAGTTGGTTAAAGCTGAGGACTTAGTGCAATAATTGCTAGCCTAGCATCTATTCAGTGCATCATTTTCATAAATAAGGCATTTAGATAAACCAGTGTGAATTAATGGCCAGCAGCAATCTTAACTTGAGTAAGGGCAACTTTTAGAGAAAGGCTTGCTCTGTGAACGGGCTACGGCTTTAAAATTCCCTTGCACAGGAAACCTGTTGCAATTTTCTCTGGGATGGAAGGGACTGTCTTGTGGATTTTCAACCCAGAAATGATGTTTCCTAAGTGTGTGTGGGCGGGTGTGTGTGTGACATAACGTGGGAGAGGGTGGCTTCTGATCTTGGGGAAGTGTAGGCAGGGGTGGGCAGCAAGCAGGACGGGGTGGAACACAGTTCCACCAGTGGAAATTTATTTATTTATTGGATTTGTGTGCCGCCTCTCTCCGAGGACTCAGGGCGGCTTGCAACATAAATGAAGCTGTGTGCCCAGCTCCAGCTGACCATCCCACCCTCCTATCCTCCTCTTCCGAAAGTGACAGGGAGACCAGCGCCAGCAGGAGTTGCAGGAGGCCCATTTGTTTACATTGTTCACTATTGTTGTGAGCCACTCTGAGTCTTCGGAGAGGGGCGGCATACAAATCTAATTAATAATAATAATAATAATAATTGTTCTGTCGGGCTCTCTGGTAGAATCCTCCCAAAAATTCACAGGTACAAATTTCAGACACACACACGTTTGAAAATTCAAAACAATGTTCTTTATAATGAAAATTCACTTAACCCAAGCCCACTTTTGGGATAGCAAAGAGCACTCGTCTCCAAACAAACTGGTAATTTGTACAAGTCCCTTATCAGTTCTGTGATACTTAGCTTGCAGCTGTGAGGCAATTCACAGTCCTTCTTCTTTCACAAAGTGAAACATACTTCGCTCTGGTTTAGTTTCAAAGCGGGGGAAAATCAGCACACAAAATGTCAAAGTCAGTAAAGCAGTCACGAAACACAACGATCAGATAATCCTCCACAATGGCCAAACTCACAGGCTGCTATTTATAGCAGCCTCACTAATTACCACAGCCCCACCCAACCACAGGTGGCCTCATTTTCTTTGATAATAATCTCTCAGTTGTCGTTGCCTATGCATCGCTCTCCGCATGCGTGGCTGTATCATTAACTCTTGTTCTGAATCCAAGGAGGAGCTAGACAATTGATCTCCTTCTGAGCTGTCTGCCACACTTTCCTCCTCCCTGTCACTCATGTCTTCTTGGTCAAAGGAGCCTTCATCATCAGATTCCACCGGGTGCAAAACAGGCCTGCAGCATGTGGATGTCTCCCCCACATCCACAGTCTGGAGCAGGGCCAGAGCTAACCACCACCACCACAACAACAAATAATAATAATAATAATTATTATTATTATTATTATTATTATTATTATTATTTCCTCCCCCATCTTTTCTCAACAGCTGATTGGCACCTGTTCGCCTAGCTACGCAGCCTGAGGCAGGGGGTGACCCAGGAAGGAGAGTGCAGGAAATGCGAAGCAAATTGTCACCCCAGAGAGCAACACTGGTGAGGTTGTAAGTCAAGGACTTAACAGTTCACTTGAACAATGATGATTGTTCAAGCCACTCCTACCCAATCACATGACCATCAAGCTACACCCACAAAATAAGCCACACCCACAGTGTGGCGGTAAAAAAATTGGCTGCCCATTGCTGAGTGTAGAGTTTTGAAAGCATATGAAACCTGTGCTCAAAATAAGCGCATATAGCAAGTGGGGGTTGACGCTCCCTCTGCTACCGATGCGCAGCCCATGCAGCTTCAGGTGTCTGCTGTGTGTGCGTCCCAGCGAGATTTTGCTTCTGCGCATGCTCAGGAAGCAAAATCTTGTGAAGGGGCATGTGCGGAAGCAAAAACAAAATGCCAAAATCTCACGGACGGGCACCTCCCCTCAAAGATTTTGCTTCCTGTGCATGCAGAGAAACAAAATCTTGCTGGGACACGTACATACAGCACATGCACACCAGACTCCTGAAGCTGCCTGTGCAGCTCCCATTTTACTACTGCTGCACAGTGTCACCCGTACCAAGTGGGAACCCGCTACTGCCACATAGCACTGGCCACTGCTATGACACTAGATCAGTGATGGCACACCTATGGCATGTGCACCACATGGGGCACGCAGAGCCATATTTAAGGCACGTGAGGTGTTGCCCTATGTCAGCTCCAGCGTGCATGCAAGTGCTTCTTTTCGGCCATTTTTGCTCTGCCTACAGCGAAAATGGCGCAACGGGCCAACTGGAGATTCACTTGTGTGCTCAGCCTTGCCTCCTTTTCACTTTCAGAGGTCTTCAGGAACTTCTTCAGCTTTGGACAGTTGCAGCCAGTCCTCTCACATACGGACCCATTTCTTTTTCAGCTGGGAAGGCTTTTCTGAAGGCCTCTGGATTGATCTGGAGCTCTGTTATCAGCTACACAGTCCTTCAGGAAAGCCTTCCCGGCTGCAGAAGAAATGGGCCGAGGGGTGCGAGGCCTGGTTGGAACTATCTGAAAGCAAGTAATAATAATAATAATAATAATAATAATAATAATAATAATAATAATAATAATAATAATTTATTGGATTTGTATGCCGCCCCTCTCTGCAGACTCGGGGTGGCTAACAACAATAATAAACACAACATGTACAATCCAATAATAAAAACAACTAAAAACCCCTATTATAAAACCAAACATACACACAAACATGCATAACTTGTAATGGCCTAGGGGGAAGAGCTATCTCAACTCCCCCATGCCTGGCGGTATAAATGAGTCTTGAGTGGCTCATAACAACAGTGAACAATGTAAACAAAGACAGGGAGGGTGGGGGCAGTTCTAATCTCCGGGGGGAGTTGGTTCCAGAGGGCCTGGGCTGCCACAGAAAAGGCTCTTCCCCTGGGGCCCGCCAAATGACATTGTTTAGTCGACAGGACCCGGAGAAGGCCAACTCTGTGGGACCTTATCGGTCGCTGGGATTCGTGCGGTAGCAGGCGGTTCCAGAGGTAATCTGTACTAGAGCAGTACTAGAGCAGCTCCACTTCTGTTTCATTTCTGAACTTCCGATTGGCCCGTTGGGCCATTTTTCACTGTCCCCAGGCTTCAGGAAGCTTTCCTAAACCCTGGGGAGAGCAAAAAAACTGCCCAGTGGGTCTACTGGAAGTCAGGAGGCTTCAGCAAGGCCTGTGCACATGCGTGGTGAGGGCAGAGAGGGGGTGCACATGCACAGGACAGTGCATTATGGGTGTGGGCACAAACCAAAAAAGGTTCACCATCACTGCACTAGATGGCCAATATGCCACACAAGGATGACATCAAGGAGGGGTCCCCAACCCTGGTCTGCAGCCTGGTATCAATCTGTGGCCTGTTGGGATCCAGACCACACAAACAGTGGGCAAGCTCATGAATGTGCATTTGTGCAAGCGGTGTGTGTGTGTGTGAAAAACCATGGAAAGGTTGGGGGTCTGCTGATATAGAGGCCTGGCTTAATGTCAGATTTACAAAGCTAATTACTATGACTACTTTAAAAACATAATGATGATATATACCACAGCTGGATTGGAAGGAAATGGGCCTGGTTTTAAAACTAGAGGAAGAAGCATCAATAATCTTTGCTGTGCTGATGACACTATTCCGAACTTCAAAAGGTTTGCAAGCTTTACTAACGAAAGTCAGGGAGCAAAGTGGTGGTGGGGGAATGGAACTAAGATTAAAAACAAAGTAGACCAAACTAAGTACAGTGGTACCTCATGATATGAACCCCTCGTGATACGAACTCCTCGTGATACAAACCCGGGGTTCGGAAATTTTTTGCCTCTTCTTACGAACTTTTTTCGGCTTACAAACCCACCACAGATTGCAAAATGGCACTCCGCTGGGTGCCACCATCGGCTGTCACCTTTTAAAACAGCCGGGGAGCTTCTCGGCATTCTCCTGAACCCGAACCCGAACTTTTCGGGTTTGGGTTCGGGAGGCCGCCGAGAAGCACCGCCGCCTGGCTGTCACCTTTTGAAACAGCCAGGTGGCTTCTCGGCGTTCTCGCGAATGCCAAACCCAGAAGTTCGGGTTCAGGTTCCGGAGGCTGCCAAAGCCTTCGTTACGTCAAAGCTCCGCCCAAGGAATTCCATATTGGGATTCCCCACCTCCTTTCTAGCCTCCAGATTGGCCGGAAACGCTGCCGCCGATTGCAAAAACGGTGCTCCACCAAGCGGCGGCGCCCGGCTGTAACCTTCTGAAACAGTCAGGCGCTTCTTGGCGGCCTCCAGAACCCAAACCCGAACTTCCAGGTTCGGCGTTCGGGAGAACGCCCAGAAGCTCCCCCGGCTGTTTCAGAAGGTGACAGCTGGGTGGCGGCGTTTCTCGGCGGCCTCGGGAACCCAAACCCGAACTTCTGGGTTCGGCGTTCAGGAGAACACTGAGAAGCCCCCCGGCTGTTTCAGAAGGTGACAGCCGGGCAGCGGCGGTTCTCGGCGGCCTCCAGAACCCGAAAAGTTCGGGTTCGGGTTTGGGAGAACGCCGAGATGCCCCCCGACTGTTTTAAAAGGTGACAGCCGGGCGGTGGCACCCAGCAGAGCGCCATTTTGCGATTTTTTTTCTTTTTGCATGGATTAATCACTTTTACATTGTTTCCTATGGGAAACAATGTTTCATCTTACGAACTTTTCGCCTTACGAACCAATTAGGTTCGTAAGACGAGGTATTACTGTACTGTATAGTAACTATTGTTAGATCTGGCAGTGAAGAATCTGGTGGATATTTTATTCTGCCTTTTAGGAACAAAGACAGGCAAAATAAAATAAAATGGAGAAGTGGGAATGGAGCCTTCACAATCATTGCATCAAAAAGTTCCTTAAAATGGACTAAACTTTGATTGTTCAATTATAAATTCTTGTCTTGAAGATATATGATGTACTGTATTCTTTCAAATTGCATAGCTATCCCCTGCATATATACAGTAGTTCATCCTCTTTTGTTTCAAAAAGAATTTGAAAATTTTGAAATAAAATTTAACATGACATGCATACATGATAGATAAAAACAAAATGGTTATGGAATGGAAAAAATTAAAAACAGGTAGATGGAAAGATCTGCAGATAGGATAAAATATCTTTCTGTAGGTCTAAACCACAAGTTTAGGGACATCTATTTCAATGAACCTCTGGCACAGTTCAAATAATCAAATATAAAAACTTTATTTTAAAAAACAGCATCACATTTTGCCTTTCTTGTGAATATTTTAAGTTTATTTAGACATTTCAAAGTAAATATTTTCAGAAAAGAAGATTAGAAGGTGCAGGAAAAGACTTGGCAATCAAGCCTTTGGATAAATAGTTCCTTCACTGTAGAGAGAAGATGAAGATCTGGGACAGGAGTTTCTGTTTAATATCGCTAAAATACTCAAGGAAGTTTGTGAAATGCCAGAAGACTTTCAGCATGACTAATAACATCTCTAGCATTTGCGTGAAACTTTTAACTTATGAAATAGACAATTCACTTACCGTATTTTTCAGACTATAAGACACACCCATGTATAAGATGCACCAAGTTTTCAGAGAGGTAAGTAAGGAAAAAAGGTTTTTGTCCTCCCCAGACCCCAGAAGTACTGTGCAATCTTCCCAAACCCTCTGTACATTCAATTTTTCGCAAAACAGAGGGATATTTTTGCCTTTCCCAGCCCCCAGGAGTACTCAAAATCCTCTGTGCACCTCATTTATTTATTTTTTTTGCAAAAATGGACCTGTTTTTCATCTGTTTTTGTGAGAAAAAAGGCACTCGGAGAGTCTGAGAAGTCTGCAGAGTGGTCCTGGGGGCTGGGGGGAGGCAAAAATGTCCCTATTTTTGCAAAAGGGGCACCATTTTTCACCTGGTTTTTTTCTCCAAAAACAGGTGTTTTTGCCTTTCCCCAGCCCCCAGGAGTACTCTGCAGGCCTCCCAAACGCTCTCTGGACCCCATTTTTGTACAAAATGGGCCCATTTGGGTTTTTTGGATTTTTTTGCAAAAATGGGGTCTGTGGGCAGGGCTTTGGGAGGCCAAAAATGGCTGTATTCAGTGTATAAGATGCACCAATATTTCCATCCCCTTTTAGGAGGAAAAAGGTGCATCTTAAAACTCCGAAAAATACTGGTTAATTTTCAGGGATTAATTTTTCCCCCATAAGGTTTTATTCCAAAATAGACTTTAGAATTGAATGGAAAACATATTTGTGTGATAACCTCTCCTTTAGATTTAAAATAGACACCCACACAAGCGCACACACAGATACAGCCAGCACACAGAGTAACAAAAAGGATAAAGTATTCTGTTAAAAAAAGAAATAAACAGGAGATGTGAAACAGGAAGGACACTGACAGGAATTAGTTTAACATCAACAGAGAAGATGGAGCTTATAAAAATATTGAAAGTTTAAGAGAGAAAGGCTTGGAAAGCACTCCTTGATTAAAAACAGACCCCATGAAAAAGGAAAACCATTCACAAAATTATTCAAATATAGCCTTAAATCAACATAAAATGCAAATTCAGTCCACATTTGTTTAATACTTCTGTTACTTTTCTTATTTTCTCATTTGGATTCTGATAGTGTCGTACCACATGATTCTTGACAAATGTATATTTTATTTTATGTACGCTAAGAGCATATGCACCAAAACAAATTCCTTGTGTGTCCAATCACACTTGGCCAATAAAATTCTATTCTATTCTATATTTAGATATCGATGGGCTGATGGGCTATTCTTCATAGCCATATTAAAGTATTCTCCTCCCTTCTTTTAATGAGAAAAAATGATTTATTTATTTTATTAAACACTGAGAAGGCCCTTTTTCTGGCCCCACCAGGTGTACATCCCTAATCGATCCGGCCCTGAACATACCCTGCTCTCCATTCCTGGTGGGCTAAATGGATTGTCCTTCACTGATCACAGGCCCAGAATTTTCTGACGGAGGAATGTTCACTTTACTTCCTACAAGGTTAGATTTAAAACCCATGGAAACAAATGACATCTTAACTACAGCTAGGACATTTGGTGCCATCTTTAGAAATAGCAACCTACTCAAACAATTACTGTAATAGCATGTGATGGCCTAGAAAGACTTTGCTGATTTCTGAACAAACTAAAGAGGAAAATCTGTTTTTATGGGAAGCAAAATCCATTCCCAGCTGAGAGCACAGTGAATGAAAGGAACCTGATTTGTGGTTTGTGAACACTGACTCAGAGCCAAAAGATTGTTATCCTTTCAAGAACATTTTGTTCTAGACTGATGCCACCAATTCATCACATTTATTTTTTTGCAAGCTGAGAGCTTTCAACTTTGGGTGTACCTAGTCAAGAATGCCAATGCTGCACTATTGTCATGATCAGCTTCCAAGCTCTGATGGGCAAAA
The DNA here is from genome assembly GCF_031021105.1 of Erythrolamprus reginae. NCBI lineage: Eukaryota > Metazoa > Chordata > Lepidosauria > Squamata > Dipsadidae > Erythrolamprus > Erythrolamprus reginae. Next base: position 244,131,348 of record NC_091951.1, on the reverse strand, counting down.
TTCCAGAGAGCTGTCAAGCCCTCTTCATCCACAAGCACATACCAATGGACTTGACGCAGATACCAAAAATGGCACCACACTGCTCCTTGTACAGTGGTTATAAGTGTCAGAAATCCTCCTGTTTTCCCTGTAGATCACTTAAAGGACAATGTTCAAAATTCCTAACTGTTAGGTTCTAGTACTGAAGAGTCAGGAGATTTGCAAGGTGACAAAAGCTCTTTATTGGGAATAGTGAAAACTCCAGCAAAAGCTCAGACGGTGACTCCTGTTTAAATAGGGAGCTCCAGCTGAGAAGAACCGTGATTAGAAATCTCAAGACACAGCACTAACTCTTGTGTCTTTCCTATTGATTAAAAAAAGGATATTTGAGACTGAGCTGATTATTTTCTGATGCATGATTTGGTAAAACCTGTAGAATAGAATGGAATGGAATGGAATGGAGCAGAACGGAACGGAACAGAATAGAATAGAATAGGACCAAACTGAACTGAATTGAATTCTTTATTGGTCAAATGTGATTGGATACAAAAGGAATTTGTCTTTTGTGCATATGCTCTCAGTGTACGTAAAAGAAAAGATACATTTGTCAAGAATCATGTGTTACAACACTTAATGATTGTCATAGGGTAAAAATAAGCAATCAGGAAACAATATTAATATAAATCATAACGATACAAGCAACAAGTTGCAGTCATACTGTCCTTAGTGGGAGAGCTGGGTGATAGGAATGATGAGAAGACTAATAGTAATAGTAATGCAGTCTTAGTGAATAGTTTGACAGCGGTGAGGGAATTATTTGTTTAGCAGATAAACAAATAATTTTTGTTTGGCATTCAGGAAAAAAACTGTTCTTGTGTCAAGTTGTCTTGGTGTGCAGTGCTCTATAGCGCTGTTTTGAGGGTAGGAATTGAAGCAATTTATGTCCAGGATGCAAGAGATCAGTAAATATGTTCTCAGCCCTCTTTTTGACCGGGGCAGTATACAGGTCCTCAATGGAAGGCAGGTTGGCAGCAATTATTTTTTTCTGCAGTTCTTATTAGCCTCTGAAGTCAGACAGTTATAGAGGTGCAGATGGCAGACTCAATAATTCCTCTTGGAACTGTATCAGCAGCTCCTAGAAGAATGAAAGAAGAGAGGCTGCAAGAATTACAGCATTTACAGATAGGCCAAAGTAATTGAGCAACAGTGTAAGTGTGGAGGCATATTTAATTGATCAGTGATATCAAGAATCCAGCAGACTGTACCAACCACAATGGATTTGCATAATTCTAAGCACAGCTCTGAAGGCTACAAGGTTAAGAGAAGGCTCAACTACTTAAGCAAGTGGCAGTTTGAGGCCAAATAGAAAACCAGACTTTGGATGGAAGTTTAGCAACACTTTCTTAACTGCAAACAGACCAGCTAATGTCATGACTTGTGTAATATCTGCTGCTGAAAACCTTATAAAGTGATATCACGTTCAAGTGATGAAGTGTAAAACAGGCTTTTAATGCTATGTAATTCTTCCTACAACTGATTCCAAAAGAGCTGCTGCTGTCGCAGCCTTAAATCTTCACTTTTTGCCAGTCTTTCCTCTATGCATATTTCCGTTCTTAAATCTTGTTACATCTGTTTAAATATATACACCAAATAAAATTAAACAAAGCTTCATTCTCTGTTATCTTTCTTTAATCGCTCTGCTTCTTGTGTCTCGGTGTCAAAATAAAATAGTAGAGTCATAAAGGAGGCTGCACCATGCTAGCTGGGAATTCTGGAAGTTGAAATCCATACAAGTTGCCAAAGTTGAAAAACATTGTTCTAGACCAGGCATGTCCAGCTTGTGGTCTCCAGGCCACATGTGGTTCTAAACAGCTAATAATGTGGTCCCACAAAATCAAACACCTTTTAACATTGTTATGTAACTAACGAGGGTCACCTAGGAAGCAATGCACCACATTTTTTTTCTCAGCTTACAGTAATGGTACAAATGCAAAACTTTAGATATACATTCTTTGAATTGTGTAAATTGTGTAAATTTTGCATTTCTTCACAGATAGCCTAGCTGCAGCAGTGTTTCGAAATGGCATATGTAAGTGATGTATGTTACAAGCATATGGCATATGTAAGTGATGTATGTTACAAGCAGTGTATCGTCATTGAATTTCTCACTGTGGAGAAAGAAACTATTGGGAACATTCACAAACATTTATTTATTTATTTTATTTATTTTGTCCAATACAAATTGAAAGTAAAGGAGAATAAAAACGTGTAGTAGTAAATATCAGGGAAGGGATAGAAGAAGAGATATGAGAATAGAATACATCAATGAAGAGTAGAGGAAGGATATATGGATGGGAGAAAAGATATATAAAATATAGGAGAGACAATTGGACAGGGGACGGAAGGCACACTAGTGCACTTATGCTCGCCTCTTACTGACCTCTAAGGAATCTGGAGAAGTCAACCGTGGAAAGTCTAAGGGAAAAATGTTGGGGGTTGGGGGTTGATACCATGGAGTCTGGTAATGAGTTCCATGCTTCAACAACTCGATTGCTAAAGTCATATTTGTGTACAGTTTATGGGAAATCTGCAGTAGACAGAAGTACGGTTAATCGCAGAAGACATTTTGAGGATGACAAAGAGGTGACTCACACAGTGCAGAAATGGCTTCATGACCAGGAGTGGTACCGACAGAGCATACACGACCTTGTGTCTCGCTGGAGGAAGGCCATAGAACAGGATAGAGATTACATGGAAAAATAGAGAGTGTAGAAGAAACATCATTCTTTCTTATATGTAAGTTTCACTGTGTTCAATAAATAATTGTTGAAGAAAAATGTGGTACATTACTTTCTGGGCGACCCTTGTATATACATTAATCCTATTATATACTTTATATGCATCCAAGGCTCTTCACGGTTGGATCTTCTTCAAACTTGGCAATTTTAAGATTTGTGGATTTTAAGTCCCAGAATTCCCCAGCCAGCCAAATTTGGAGACTCCTGATCTAGACGATCTAACCCATACTTCCAATCAGTGCAGGAGATTCAGATGCAACTTCCAGTGAGAAAAAGCATCTCCCTTGCATAAAATCCTTCAGGTTTCTATAAGAGTAAATAAGTGTATCAATAAATTGTCTATGCCACAACTTTACAAATAGTCCTGATATTTTACACCTGACAGGTTCCTCAATGTGCATTCCTTGGTCAGCAAAAGTGACAAGCAAGCAAGTATTGGAGCATATAAAACTGAACATATTCGTGGAAGGCAAAATCACAAAATTTAGTCTTACTAATTTTGGCCACATGTGATCAAATTCACTTTTTTAAAAAAGGCATCTGTGCTTGGGATGTCAGTAAAAGAAAACAAGACTACCAAAAAACATGGTGGCTATACACCAGCAAAATCAACACCAGCCAGAGCATAAAACCACTAAAAGAAGCCATACAAGATCAGAAAATGTAGAGAGAGATGAATCATAAAACCCACCCAAATTGGACATGATTAAATGGATATCATCGTTGTCATCATCGTCTACTTTAACATAGAAAGTGTAATTAATGGTTTTAATTTTATTTTACAAGATGGTAGATGAAAGTTAATAATTTGGAGGTCAAATTAGATACAAATGAATGCCAATTTAATCCTGCTGTAGACTTGAATTGCAAAATGGAAATCAAGGATCTGAGAGTTGCACAGGTCATGAATTGGAGCAGTGTATGTTGGTGCCTGTGTGAGCTACCCCATATCAGTGAAATCCAAATTATCTCAATTCTCAGACACTATCTCAAACCAATGGACAGGTGATCAACAACCAGTGTCTTTGCTCTCTGGATTGTATTTACTTATTTGGTGGTGGGAGACTTTATGTTTTTTTTATTCCTGTGACTGGCTGGACAAGTTGCTGCAGTCCTTTTGGCAGGTTTTTTTCAGAAATGGTTTGCCATTTTCTCTTTCCTAGGGACAGTGACTGGTCCAAGGTAAGACATAATGGAATGGTCTCCCAGTTTCTAGTGTGTGCCTTCATCACTATACCAAACCAGCTTTTTAGAGTCAGCATTCCGTTATGTCTATTAACGGGACCGCTTCCATCCTCATACCTCGCTGCAGCCAGTAAGGGCCCCACAGAGTCGGCCTTCTCCAGGTCCTGTCTGCCAAACAAAGTTGATTGGTGGGACCTCGGGGAAGAGCCTTCTCTGTGGCAGCTCTGACCCTTGGAATCAACTGCCCCCAGAGATCCGCACTACCGATCCGCACTACCGGTCTTCCAGAAAGCTGTTAAGACCTTGGCTTTTCCAGCAGACCTGGAATTTGATTGATTGTAATGTTTTTTTAATGATATTATTGTTTTTATTATATTGCTGATTTTACTGTTGTATTTTTATTGCTTTTTAATTATTGTTCTATTTATGACTGCTGTTAGCCACTCTGAGTCCATTTTGGAATGAACGGCATATAAATACAATGAATGAATGAATGAATGAATGAATGAATGAATGAATGAATGAATGAATGAATGAATGAATGCATGAATGCATGAATGAATGAATGTCTCTGTTTCTGTTTCTGTTAAATCAAATTTTACTTCTGGTTATTGAACCAACAATTGATCAGGAAATAGATGCTTCCCAGCTGTTCTGGTAAGGAGAAGCCACATTTGGGAACTTGAAATGAGATTTTGCAAGGGAGATGTGAGCTTATTTTATTTATCTATTTATCTATTTATCTATTTATCTATTTATCTATTTATCTATTTATCTATTTATCTATTTATCTATTTATCTAGTTAGTTAGTTAGTTAGTTAGTTAGTTAGTTAGTTAGTTAGTTAGTTAGTTATTTAGTTAGTTAGTTAGTTAGTTAGTTAGTTAGTTAGTTAGTTAGTTAGTTAGTCAGCCAGCCAAGTATGGATTATGGAACTTATGGAATTGATCAGTTGCGTTCAGGGGGGTAAGTTTGGCTCTTGAGTAAGGATGCATTCTTTGCCTTGCTGAGATGCAGCCTGAGAGGAAGAGGGGTTTTCACTGCAGCTGTTTCCTGATCGAGCGTTTAGCACATTCAACATTTCAGTCCCAACCAGCAACCTTGGGAAAGAGGAGAGACAGCTGGCATTTCCAAACAGAGCAAGTGAACAGCGGAGCAAATAGGAGAACAAAACAGGGGGAGATTTCCAAAGGTGTTTAACAGGACAGGAGCAGACTGACCTCTGCTGACCAATAGGAAATAGTGACCATCGTGCTGCTACACTTACTTAAAGTACACACAGACAGGAAACTGCTGGAAAGACCCAACGCTGTAATTTTTTTGACTAGAAGGGTGTTTTTCAAATTTCACAACTTTCAGATGTGCAGAATTCCATTCCCAGAATTCCCCAGCCAGAATGAAGCTGAAATAAACGTTCAAGCAGCTTTTATACAAATCCCTTACCTCCTTGCTTCATATCTTCATAAAACATACTCTGGCAAATAGCTTTATTTGGCCAAGTCCCTGTGGCTTTGCTTTCATCTCCTCCTCATCTTATGCATGGATCAGCCTTAAAGCATGGCTAGGCATACATGCAGTCCTTGGCAACAATCGAGCCCCCATTTTTTTACTGGCTAAGCAAGACATTTGTTAAGTGAATTTTACTTCTTTTTACAACCTCACTTGTTACAGTTGTTAAGTGAATCACCGCAATTCTTAAGTTAGCAATTTAATTTAATTTATTAGATTTGTATGTCGCCCCTCTCTGAAGACTCGGGGTGGTAGTATGGTTGTTAAGTGAATCTTGTCAGAAGTAGGCAAAGGGGGATCACAGGATCCTGGGATCAAGATCCAGGCTGAGGGCAGGGGTGGGTTCTAGCTTACCTCACCACTGGTTCACCTCCTCCTGCAAATGTGGCTACATGCACATTGTGCTTCATGTGGCTGCATTGCCCAGGAACACACAGTGCTGAAAACTGCACATGTGCAGAAGCAAAAAAACAGGGGGAAGCAAAAAAAAAAAAGCAAAAAGAAGATGGCGGTGGTCATGGACCGGCACCGACAGAACTGGATCTGTGACGTCACCACCAGTTTACTACAATTACTATAGAGCCGGTTAGAACCAGTAGGAATCCACAGCTGGCTGGGGGATTATATACTGGGGTTCAGATCAAACATTTGATCAAATGTTTATTTAGTAAATGTTGTCGTAGTAGTGGATTGTAGCCAGGTCCTCTGATAACAGACTTCGAGCCAGATGAACCAGGTCTGTCTGGGCATGGTCGGCCTGTGTAGCTGTCAGAGAAGTCGGACAGTGAGGAGGCGGGTGAGATTGGGTGTGAGAATCCTGCAGAGGCTATAGGACCCCCAACTGGGGCTTTACTTGGGTCCGAGGGGGAATAGGAGATTTGAGATCCTATCCTGGATGCAAGAGTGAGAAGGCTGCGAGGGAGGCAAGAGCAGTTGCACAGACTCAGAAGGAGAACTTGAGCATAGCTGTGCACAGTCTGCACTCCCAGTGTGTATATTAGGGGGAGGAGTTGGGAAGTTCCCTTTGCAGAAAATCAACGTTTGATCCTTCAAAGGAAAAGAGCACATTAAGAGTTTTTGCCTGTTGTTTAAACATACCTTGCCTCAGTTCTGGACAATTTTATTGTTTGTTTGTTTGTTTGTTTGTTTGCTTGTTTGTTTATTCGATTTTTATGCCGCCCTTTTCCTTAGACTCAGGGCGGCTTACAACATGTTAGCAATAGCACTTTTTAACAGCCAACATATTGCCCCCACAATCTGGGTCCTCATTTTACCCACCACGGAAGGATAGAAGGCTGAGTCAACCTTGAGCCGATGATGAGATTTGAACCACTGACCTTCTGATCTATAGTCAGCTTCAGTGGCCTGCAGTACAGTAGTCTACCTGCTGCGCCACCCCGGCTCTTATAAGGTTAAAGAATCCTGAGTGTAATTTTGGCTTTAAAACCATTTGTTTGGAAATCTACTTTATCAGCTTTGCCTCCCGCTTTGAACTTTGGCAGCCAAAAGACATTCCTTTGTCCTAGTTTGTGCTTCTCAACAAACCTTATTGTAAATAGACCATTTCATTTTGAACCTCTGTGTCTGAGTTTTAATTGGCAGTTAATTGCCGCTCGTTTGCCGTGTGAGACAGAACAGTAAATAGATGCAAAAATATCCCAAAGTTTGAGTAAATAAACAGCAATAGCACTTAGACTTATATACCACTTCACAGTACTTTACAGCTTTCCCTGTGTGGTTTAAGAGTCAGCATATTGCCCCCCAAAAACTGGGCCCTTATTTTACCAACTCCGAAATGATAGAACTTTGAGTCAACCTTCAGTCAGTCAAGATCAAATTCTTCACAGTGACCACTGAATTAGCTTTTCAACACTGCACTCTAGTTGCTGCCCCATCATGACTCATAAAAATCCCATAACCTATCATACAACAGCAAATAATTACCGTATTTTTCAGATTATAGGATGCACTGGTATATAAGACAAACCAAGATTTCAAAGAGGTATGTAAGGAAAAAAAAGGTTTTGCCTTCCCCCAGCCCCCAGAAGCACTTTTCAGGCCTCCCAAACCCTCTCTGCACCCCATTTTTTGAAAAACGCTTCCATTGTCACCTGTTTTTGCAAAATAAACCTGGGGTGCACAATGGATTTGGGGGAAGGAATACTCTGCAGGCCTCCCAAACCCTCTGTGCATCCTGTTTTTGTGAAAAATTGGTCCATTTTTTTACTAAAATTAGATGCAGGAGCAGGATTTCAGGAGGCCCAAAATACCTGTATTCGGTATATAAGATGCATCAGCATTTCCACCCTTTTAGGAGGGGGGTTGAAAGGTGCATCTTATATTCCAAAAAATATGGGTAGGTGTTTCACTACCATCATCTGGAGTTTTGCAACTCAGCCCTAAATGGCCTTAGATAAAGAAACCAATTTCAATTTCTTAAAAAGGAAAACCATGAGGATCCTTCGGTTTAGTATATGTTTGTTTTGGATTTCTGACCCATGCAGCTCATCAAATCCGTGTTGGCACAGGTCTGATTGCATTGAACAGATCATCTCTTATGCACAGCTAGCCAGGTTCCTTGAGAAGAAAATAAAAAGTAATTGTTGTGAAGGGAGTCTTGAACAGCCAGCCAAAGAACAAGATGTACTTAACTTGCTTGAAGTTGGAAGGATCGTCCTTCTTTCTTCTATTTTAATCTTACAAAAACAGTCCTTGCTCCAGTAGTGAAATAGAAGGAAATACAAGTATCAGAACATAAGGGCTATTTTGTTCAGAAAGCTCCTGGAGAACATCTACTCTGGATTATGTCCTTTCAGTCAGGATATACAAACCATAGTTGGAAAACTTGCTATTTCCTGGCTCAACATTTATATTGCTTTTTTAAGGACTGCTGCGTAAGCTATCTGCAAACAAAGCAAAAACTGAGGGCATTCCTCGTGAAAAATTCTGCAATTCTTTTTAAATTAGGACTGTCACAAAAAAAATGGGCAATGGGGAGCAACCCTATGTAATCTTTTATAAGTCTCATGAGCTTCTTCACTGAGGCTTAAACAACAAAACTTTGCAGTGGAACTACAAAGATATATTCAAAAAGCTAAGGCTCAGAATGAGCGAAAACTTGCAAAAAATGTCAAAAATAATGGCAACAAGGAGAAAGCAGAAGGACTTAATTTTTTTTCTTTGCATCTGTCACCATACGGTATAAAAGGGAAAAAATAGTTTAACCTTCTAAATGTGGTACTATAATAGACAGACTAGGAATACAAGTCAAAATATGCAAAATACTGTATTTTTCGAAGTATAAGACGCACCCCCCACCCCAAGAGAGGCTGAAAATTTGGATGCACCTTATATTCTGAATGTAGATTTTACTAAGCTTTTTTTCAGCCCTAATGAGGTGCTAATGAGGGAAGCGATCTTCCGTGCTTTGCTAGTTAAGTAATCTTCCCTTTGCCTGCTTTTTTCACAACTGCTCCCTCCGAGAATCAGCTTGGTTCTGGGCTTTAGAAGCCTTTTTTCAGTCCTAACACTGGTGATGCGATCTTCCATGCTTTGCTAGCAAAGTGATCTTCCCCTTAACTGCTTTTCTCATTGTTTCTCTTTCTGAAGAGAGAGAGAAAATAAGTGTTTTAGAAATAGTTTTTTATCCTCAACCAGGGGATAAAAAGCAAGCACACATGCTCAAAACCAGCAAACCAATGTGCTGAAGCTGACCAGACTAAGGACTAGTCAGATGAATACTTGATAGGCAGATTATTTTTTCCCTATTTTCCTCCCGAAAAACTAAGGTGTGTCTTATACTCCAAAAAATATGGTAGACATGATGAAACAACACCTATCCACTCTACAAGATGGATAATTACTAAGGAAATGGCAGTATTAGTCAAAAGTAATGAGATGGGAGAATTTAGAGAAACAAAACAAGCAGCGATAGAAAGCGCTCAGGCGGTAATAGTCTTGGCTTGGAAGGATGCGACAAAATGGACAATGCAAAATTGGTACCGGTACATGGTGGACCACATTCAATTTGAGATTATGAATAAAAGGATGAATTTGGTTAATGAAACTGACTTGTGACAACTGATGGGACGATGGGACAAGGTAAGACGATACATGGCAAGTAGAATCCGAGACCAAGCTACAAGAAACAAATTGGAATCATTTTATAATATGTAAATAGTTATTTTGCTCTTGGGTTAAAATGGTTTATACAAGAAACACCCCTGATTGGTGGTGGGGTATGAATATTTGTCTGGTGGTGGGCACAATTCACACAAACACTTGTTTTATGTTGTGTGAGTCTTATAAAACTAATAAAAAATTAATTAAAAAAAACCACCTATCCACTCTAAAGAAGTTCAAATCAATAGTACCAGATGGGTTACATCCCAGACCTTTAAAGTAGCTGGCAGACGTGATCTCAGAATCATATCTTTCACAGATCCTGGAGCATCGAGGAACTAGCAGAGGACTGGAAAAGAGCTCATGTGGTTCCCATCTTCAAAAAGGGGTGGGGTGGGGATAAATCCAGTAAACTAAAAGCCAATCAGCCTGACCTCAATACCTGGGAAGATCCCAGAAAAGATTATCAAGCAACAGATCTGCAAATACTGCAAGCAAAGGTGTTATTAGAAGCCAACATGGATTTGTAAAAACAGATCATGCCAAATTTCATTGCATTCTTTGAGAAAGTGATTAAATTAGTGAACCAGCAAAATGCTTTGGACATAGTATGTTGTGTTTGGGCCTGGGCCAGCTGTTGCCCCCACAGATGGGGGAGACACGGCACACAGTGACTGTGAAAGCCTGGCTGACAGCCAGGATGATGTAGCAGACAGTCAGGAAGATGGGGCTGACAGCCAGGAAGATGTAGCAGTCAGTCAGGAAGATGGGGCAGAGAGCCAGGAAGAATTGGCAGACAGTTCAGGGGAGAGGGCTGGCAATTCGTCACACAGTTTATCCTCTCTCAGTTCGTCTGCAGGACAATACATTAATTTACGCAACCGAAGGGCCTTGCAAAGAAGGGATCGCTTTAAGAAGTAGGATAAGCACACCTGGGCTGGGTGTGGTTCCCTTAATGAGGGCTAACGGCATAAAATGGGAACAGGGCCAAGGCAAACTGTGGCTGATTATCTGGGTGGTTTGTGTGGCGTCGTTTGTTCCTGCTTTGAAGTTCCTGCTCTTGGATTTCAACTCAGCGTTGTGGGAGTTGAAAACTCTGGGACAAGCTGCTGCTTTTGTGCTGTGAATATTCAGAGACTCTTGGAATATTTATGCTCCGTGACTTTTGTATTTGTTGGCTTTTCACTGAACTTTGTAGCTGACTGAATTTTCAACAAATCCTATGTGTTACTCCTGAAAGTAAGAACCATTTGCTTTAGACTTTTTTCTTTACTGTTTAATACAAGTTTGCTGACTAACTAAACACGTGTGTGTCTGACCTTTCCTGGACCGTTAATCATTGCTTGAGGCCAGTCAGGCAGAACATAGTATAATTGGACCTCAGTAAGGCATTTGACAAAGTAGAGTACAACCTATTTCTTGGCAAGATAGAAAAATGTGGGATAGATAATATTATCACCAGATAGATTCATAACTACTGTAGCTAACAAGTCACAGTCAATTTGTAGTACTCAATGGAACTATGTCTACATGGAAAGACGTTTGTAGTGAAGTACTCCAGGATTTTGTCTTAGGCTCAATACTCTTCAATATATTCATGAGATATTGAGGGGATGAGGGGACAGAACTCATCAAATTTGTAGACAACACCAAGCTAGGAAGAAGAGCCAACAATTTAGAAGATAGACCCAAGATTTAGAAGGATCTAGACAGACTTGAACACTAGCCCTATCCAGCAAAATGCAATTTGGTGGTTAGCAAAGTAAGATTTTATACTTAGGCAAGAAAAATAAAATGCACAGATACCTGGCTCAACATCAAAAACTGTGAGTGAGATTTAGAAGTGGACAACCACTTAAGTATGAGCCAGTAATGTGCTGCACCTGCCAAAAATGTTGATGCAGTCTTCAGCTGCATCAATAGAGGAATAGTATCAAATTCACATGAATTATTGGGATCCCAGCATATACAGAAGCAGACCTCGCTCACCCCAGCTCTGTGAATGGGAAAAATGTCACAAAACATCACAGGTTTTCCTATGGAGAGTGAAAATGGCCAAAAAGAAGACCAAAAATCAGCTGACCAGCACGCGCATGTGCGCTGGAGCTGAAATAGGGCAGCGCCTCACATGCCCTCAGATATGGCTTCGTTGTGTAGCACCCGTGCCATAGGTTCCCCATCACTGTTCTAGTCTACAAGCTATCTGCTAGGTAGACATGATATACACCCAGGTTCTTGCTTATATGGTTGTGATCCATCTATCAGAAAAGCTATGGAGTCAGGAGGGGGAAGGCAATCTATGAATTTGAAGAAGTTGACCCACATCACATTCACATCATTGCAAGCTTGCGGTGACTCAGATGGGAAACAGGTGAAAGCCATTGAAATGGCAGCCTTTGTCTTCCCAGAAAAAGCATTCAAACAAGCCTAACAGGAAAACAGACAAATGTGATTGACCAGATGGCCCTTTTCTTGCTCGCACTGAAGACATGCCACAATATATTCTCCTTTCCTGTCTGCCCCTCTCGGTCTCTCCCCCCTCCCTCCCTCCCTCGCTCTCTTTCTCTGTAATCTAGGACAAATACTTCCCCTTGCAGGTTGCATTGTCAGGAGGGGTTGGCAAGGTGCTAGTGGTGCTTGAAAAGATTTCCTTCAGTCTGCTGAAAAGAAAATAAATGCTGTACTGGATGAGAAGGGAGAATAATGCCTCGCTGTAGAAGCACACACACTCGCACAAATTCCTGCTCAGAACTTTATTCCCCCTGTCTTGCTTTAACAGAAATTCGCCAAGTATTTTTGAAGTCTAAATTCCAACATTTAATGCTTCAAAACATTACGGGGAAAGATACAAGAAGACAGAAGAACCTGTCCACAAGCAGACAGCTGGACAACCAAGGCTACCTTTGAAAAGTGTTCGGAAACTTCAGATCGTGCAGAATGCAGCTGCGAGAGCAATCATGGGCTTCCCCAAATATGCCCATGTTACTCCAACACTCCGCAGTCTGCATTGGTTGCCGATCAGTTTCCGGTCACAATTCAAAGTGTTGGTTATGACCTATAAAGCCCTTCATGGCACCGGACCAGATTATCTCAGGGACCGCCTTCTGCTGCACGAATCCCAGCGACCAGTTAGGTCCCACAGAGTGGGCCTTCTCCGGGTCCCGTCAACTAAACGATGTCATTTGGCGGGACCCAGGGGAAGAGCCTTCCCTGTGGCGGCCCTGACCCTCTGGAACCAACTCCCCCCAGAGATTAGAATTGGCCCCACCCTCCTTGCCTTTCATAAACTGCTTAAAACTCACTTTCCCCCTAGGCCTTTACAATTTTATGCATGGTATGTTTGTATGTATGATTGGTTTTTATATAATGGGTTTTTAATTGTTTTTAGTATTGGATTTTGTTATATACTGTTTTACTGCTGTAGTTAGCTGCCCCGAGTCTGCAGAGAGGGGCAGCATACAAATCCAATCCATCCATCCATAAATGAATGAATGAATGAATGAATGAATGAATGAATAAATAAATAAATAAATAAATAAATAAATAAAAAGCAGCTGCCTACTTTTCTTCAAGAGGAGCAAAGGAAGTTCTCCCCTCCACCAGATGAAGGAACTGGATGCAAGTTTTCATACATCGGTGTGATTCCAACTGAGGAAGATACATTCATCTCTTTAGAAATCTCTGAATAACCTTGAACTTATAAATGCCCGGTCTTTACTGAGCTACAGCCACAGCCCACTTGCAAAGAATAAAATGCTGCTGTTCATTTCTTGTCCTTAGTGGCTTGCAAACGAAAGTTTAACGAGGTTTCTATGTTTCACTGGGGTAGGGCAGTTCTTCAATAGCTCAGGTGGAAGCCAGTGTTTACATAACCGTTTTTAGTACTGACAGGAGTAAAACCAGGCAGGGGAGAACTTAGGCTTAGAAAAACGTTATTGTCACTTGAAATGTGCGCTAATCGGCATACATTAAAATGATTTTTTTTTTTTGCATACAGCTCTCAGAGGGTCACCACCTCCAATATACACTACATAAACTTGATAAACAAAAAAACAAACAATAAATAAATAAATATGCATATATTCACATATAGTATATGACACAGAGAAACAAACATAATCTAGTTTGGATGTATATACTGCATGTACATGGCAAGAGAAATGAATCTTGCAAGTTTACCAGACAAATGGCATAGGGAACAAAGCTGTTACAGAATCTGATAGTCCTGCTAGAAATACTTGCTGCAATCTTCTCGGCTGTCCTTACCACTCTCTGTATGGACTTTCTATCTCAGGCACTGCTGCCACCAAACCAGTCTCAATTATGCCTCTGTAAAATGTAGCCAAGACAGAAGGAGAAAAATGTGCTCTCCTCATACGACACAGGAAACACAAACACTGGTTCGCGCACTTCACTAAGGATGTGGAGAGGCAAATTCAGATTGCTAGTTATCTGCACCCCCAGATACTTAATACTGTTGATCACATCTACAGCTCATCTTTAATATTGAATTGAGTATGGGCTCTGTTTTCGCTGGCAAAGGGTTACGGGAGCCCATCCTTATTGGAACATTATTTGTGGCCTCAGATTGTCTAAAAACATATTTAGTTTGTTTAGGAAATCTGTGCCACCCTTATATGTCAGGGAAGCTGCCTTATAGTCAGTTGTGACTACAAAGCCCTACATGGTATCAGGCCAGATTATCTCCGACACTGCCTTCTGCCGCATGAATCCCAGCGCCCGGTCAGGTCCCACAGAGTCAGCCTCCTCAGGCTCCCATCAGCCAGACAGTGTCAATTGGCAGGGCCTAGGGGAAGAGCCTTCTCTGTGGGGCCCCAGCCCTCTGGAATCAATTCCCCCCAAAGATTCACACTGTCCCCCACCCTCCTTACCTTCTGTAAAAGTTTAAAGACCTATTTATGCCTCCAGGCCTGGGGCTGTTAGATCCTAGCCCCCTGACCAATGAGTGTTTTAGTATGTTTTGTGGAATGAATGGTGATGAATGTTTATAAACTATATTGGAACTTTTAAGTCTTTTTAGTTATATTAATTGGATTTTTAATGTATTTGCTATGTTCTTTTGATATATTGTGAGCCGCCCTGAGTCCTCAGAGAGGGGCGGCATACAAATCCAATGAATAAATAAAATAAATAAAATAAAAGGATAACCCAAATTCCTTGCCACATATGTCTAGGATCCATAAGATCCTGAAAAAAATTATGTACTTTCTGACCATAGGCCTGCTTTGCACATGTCAAATCATATTTTGTCCCACCATATTGCCTGAAGATGGTGTTTCTCACCTTCAAAATTGCACGGACTTCCTGAGACATCCAACTATGAAAGCTGAGGATGTAACTCAGGGGTGTCAAACTCAAGGCCTAGGGCCCAGATGCAGCCCATGGGATACTTACTGTAGATCTGTCCCATGGGGCCATGCTGAAAACAGCAAAGGACCAGTTTGCGATACTTCTGCCAGTGAAAATGAAGCTCGTGAGGGCCGCGTATGGAGCTCCATTTTCACTGGCAGAGCACTCGGGTCACCATAGGCGCCCTCAACATGAGTGTCAGGCTAGACACGCCCACTCTGGCCCTCTGGTGTCAAACACAACCCTGTTGCGGCCCTCAATGAAATTGAGTTTGACAACCCCAATGTATCTGTAATGAAGTATTGCAGGGTGGCCCCATGGGACCATCTAAGACCCTGGATCCAGACCCCGTGTCTTGAGTTTGACAAACCTGAATTACGTCCTCAGCTTTCATATTCTGCACTTATTCTGGGAATACTTCTACTCCCTACAACAGTTTGGTATGGTTAAGAGAGTCAGACAGGCAAAGATTGTTCCAGAAATCTGCTTCACTGAATTCTTACCTTTTTATTTTTACCCTAATTCCACTAGCAGTGTATCAACTCCAGCCAGGAGAATATAATGACAAGGGCTTCCCACCTATGAAATATTTAACCAATTCCAGATATGGCTCACAACCAAAAGACAATTCTTGCAAACTACCCTTTATTTTCACAGGATCTGGCTTGCTGTAGATTTTGCTACTGCTGAAAAGGAATTCAATCTTGTTTCTGTCTTGGTTTGAGATCCTTTGTCAGAAATTCTCTGCAATAGCAAAGCACTTAGACTTATATACTACTTCATAGTGCTTTATAGCCCTCTCTAAGCAGTTAAGAGTCAGCATATTTGGGTCCTCATTTTACCTACCTCAGAAGGATGGAAAGCTGAGTCAATCTTGAGTCAGTCAGGCTCAAACCTCTGGGAGTCAGCAGAACTAGCCTGCAATACAGTATTCTAACTACTGCACCACCATGAGACATATAAGACATATAGGAAAACAATGATCTAAATATACCATGAAGCTGATGCTCCTGTTTTTTAGATCCGTTGTTCCAAACATGTTAGTGTCCAAACGTGCTTAGCTATAAGGTTCCACCATCCTAGGGTGCAGTACATGTAAAACTTAACTTTATAAATTCAAAAGAAGTAAACTAATGTCATAATCAAAAACCTAATGATGAGAAATTACTTTTAAGTTTCAAAAGCATTTTTCATTATATAAATAACAGTGTTGTACGCTTCTCACAAATAGTCAGAAGTAAACCCTATTGTTTTCTTCCTTCCTTCCTTTTTTATTTTTCCTTCCCTCCTTCCTTCCTTCTTTCTTTCCTTCCTTCTCTTTCTTTCTTTCCTTCTTTCTTTCTTAGTTTCTTTCTTTTTCTTCCTTCCTTCCTCCAGCCATTCCTCCTTTTCTTCTTTCTTTTCCTTCCTTCCTTTTTTCTTTCTTTTCCTTCTTTCTTTCGTTCTTACTTTTTTTGTTTTCTTCTTTCTTTTCTCCAGCCATCCCTCCTTTTCTTTTTTCTTTCTTTCCTTCTTTCCTTCTTTATTTCTTTACTTTGCCTCCTTCTTTCCTTTCTTCTTACTTTTTATCCTTCTTTCCTTCCATCATTCCTTCTTTCCTACTTACCTACTTTCTTTCTTTTCCTTCCTTCCTCCAAATATCCCTCCTTTTTTCTTTTTCCTTCCTTCTTCCTTTCTTCTTTCTTCCTTTCTGTTCCTTCCTTCCTTCCATCCTCCAACCATCCCTCCTTTTCCCCTTCCTTCTTTCCTTCCTTCCTTCATTTCCTTCCTTCCTCATCTCTCCCTCCCTCCTTCCTTTTATTCTGTGCTTTTGTAATCAAAGTTTTGTACGCTGATGCACTATTAGCCATTCAAAAGATATGGGGTTTGCTTTCTTGGGTGGGTAGGTGGACTACAGAGAGATTACATGCTGGCTAGGGATGATTACCAAAAAGAGCCAGTGACGCAGATGCACAATGCTCATTTGCATAAAGAAAAGAAGCCATAGAATTACTGGAGCGCTCCTGGGCCATAAAAATGTCATTCCCTATAATAGGAAGGATCCTCAATGGAACAGTCTTTGCCCATATTATAGCAAATGAAACTTAATGATGGGCCACAGGACACAGCATTTTGTCTAAAAATCTTTGTGCATACCAGGGTAGTCAAAGGATAAAATTATACATTGCTTCAGTAAACCATCCTTTACCCAAGCCACGTTTGGAAGCAAACGAGATTTTTTTTTCTTCCCCAAGTCATACTTTTACCCAGGTATAAATTGCAATGGGTACAAATCACAGAACGGCATTTCTTTAGGTGGAAAAAGAGGCAATCATAACAAATTATACTTTTCTAAAGTTATCATCAGTCTCTGTCAAATTGTTCTTCAAACAGCGGTCTGGAAAAACCACCCAATTCGCCTTTAATTTACACAGATGTCTACTTTTCTTTGTGCCACTTCTATCTTTGGGATGGCAACTCCCATTTTTTTGCAAAGGCTTGTGATGTTCTGAAGGCTTAAAAGATGAACGGCCATATTTTGATCCTATTATCATGCAAATTCTGGTTACCCTCTTAATGATCTATAAACACAAAGGGGTGGATAATCACTCTTCTATAATTATGATGGATGAGAGGAGGTGAGAAGATCTAACCACATCAAAATATGTTCTCTTAGGGTTAGACAATAAAAACAGAAGTTACAGATTTGTTAAAGTAGACAAGTAAAATATTATCAATATTATAGAATTAACATTGTTGTGATGAATACTATTATAAAGATTTTGATTATTTATTTATTTATTGGATTTGTATGCCACCCCTCTCCGGAGACTCGGGGCGGCTAACAGCGACAATAAAACAGTGTACAATAGTAATTTGGTATTAGAAATGATTAAAAATCCATTAATATAAAAACCAAACATACATACATAGATACCATGCATAGAATTGTAAAGGCCTAGGGGGAAAGAGTATCTCAGTTCTCCCATGCCTGGCGGCAGAGGTGGATTTTAAGTTGTTTATGAAAGGCAAGGAGGGTGGGGGCAGTTCTAATCTCTGGGGGGACTTGGTTCCAGAGGGCCGGGGCCGCCACAGAGAAGGCTCTTCCCCTGGGTCCCGCCAGGCGACATTGCTTAGTTGACGGGACCCAGAGAAGATCCACTCTGTGGGACCCTAAAAAACCCAGACAACACACTGTTTGGTTGAAATTGAATTTTTACATGTTATATAAATATAACAAATAAAAAAAAGTCCAAAGTATGTTCTCTTAGGCAAAAAGGACACCCTAGGGCTAAGCTGACTGGAGATTTCTGAAAGTTGAAGTCGACAAGTCTTTAAGTTGCCAAGTTTGAAGACCTCTGCCCTAGGCCTGAAGTCTTTTAAGTATACAAAGTGAAAACAAGGCTTTCACTGTCCAACCCCTCATCTTAGATTGGCCTTCATTAAATGGAAATAAGGAACAAAGTTTTACTCACTAAATTCAAGCTTGTTTAATGAGTGTTAGCTGGTAAAGATTTTCCAGGTTGTGGCTACTAATGCTCTCCCGATGTGAGGCTGCTCCAGTCACTCCAAGCAGTTGGTGTTTTATAGTACAATTAAGAGTTTTCTTGTTAACAATGTTTAGCAGCCAAACTATGGTTAAATCAATATGTAGCAGCTTGGCAGGGCATGATTGTGGGGTGGGGGGAATTATTGAAAATAAATTCTTCAGAACAAAAAAACCCGGGACTCTTCTCTGCTATTTACCAAATAAGATTTCGATTTGTTTGTTGATTGAATTTATATGGCTGCCCAAGTTGTTCAATAAACACTCCAAATAAAGCAAGATAAACAATTTCAATTAAAATTAAAATTCAACCAGATAATAACAGGTAACCACAAACATTTGCAACTCCCTTCAGATGGAAACTATTATCTTGTTTCAGACTGCCCTGTAATTAATTAGTCTTCGGAGAGGGGCGGCATACAAACCTAATAAATTATTATTATTATTATTATTATTATTATTATTATTATTATTATGAATTGAGATTCCAGCTAAAATAGTTTCATTTTGCTGAATGATATTACAATTGCGTCAGATGCGGAATAACACACGGACACGAGAGCTGGGTAATAAGGGTCACTTTATTAAATATAAACATAGAAGACCAGCAGAGGTCACTAAATGGGGGGGAAGTTCCTATGTATAACATACTTGGGCAACTAAATGGGCATAACTCCTTGTCTGGGCAGTGTGAGGCTATCTTTATCCTACATTCAGCCATGTAAGCCATGCCTCAAGCATGTGGGAGGGCTCACCCCCATAATCCATAACCGGAAATGACGTGAGTGAGCCTCAAAGGCACCCCCTCTCCACCGCTCTGGTCATGTAGACAGCCTGAGTTGTGGAAAGGGGCAGCCGATCATCCAACGGAGAACACACAGTCACTACTGCTACCCTTTTCAGCCCCGCTACTGCCAAACAGTGACCAAGAAGAAATTAGTCAATTGTTACCTGCCACAAACTTTAGTCTACAATAAGCAAAGATCTCCATTTGTCATATGCCCAACTATCTATTTATCTACCATGTTTTCCCCAAAATAAGTCCCCGTCTTATATTTTTTTGAAACCCTGAAATAAGCGCTTGGCCTTATTGCCATGCACTCAAAAGCCTGATTGGGCTTATTATCAGGGGATGTCTTATTTTGTGGGAAACAGGATAGCTACCTATCATCTATTTATAAGGTCACCCATAAGGCTGCAAAAAAAATCCTAAGCAGCACAAAACAAATAATAACTAGTCATCTGTAATGGGTTGTGAAACTAACCTTGTGAGACAGGAGGAAGAGCTGTAACCAGGGCAACTTGTCAGACAATAGATAACTCAGCCCACTGAAAGAATTAAGGGTGGAGAAAGCATCTCAGAAAGGACCTTCCCTAATTCTCTGCAAAGTAAAAGCAAGGGAGGTGAGAAGTGCTCTCAAGATTGCAATATGGCGTGAGTGGGAATGCAATCATGTACATAAAGAATATAGAGTAAGGGACTCAACACACAACCCGGTGGTGTACCAGTGTTAAGGATAAGGGCCAAGGAGCAGAGGTTATATTCAGCTAGTTCTATCTGGTTTTAGCGAATTGATAGCGCTGACTGTGGGTGGCCCTGCCCACCTGCCCAGATGTAACCACATCCCATTTATCCACTTTTTGAGACTGCACATGCGTGGAAGGCTGTACACATGTGTAGATGCACGCACTCACATTTGCAAACCGGTAGGGAAGGGAAGTGAATACCACCCCTGCTGAAGAGGTATGATTACCTAATCTGACCCTCTGAGAACAGCCAGACAGGAAATCTATAACCCAAAGGCGGATTGAATGAGAAAGCCCAAGGTTCTTAAGTTTAGACCCTAGTCTATGTGGAAGAATTGTGTTAAATGCAGAACTAAAATCTATAGAAAGTATCTTCACATAGCCTCCCTGTTGTTCCAGATGTAGTGATTTCTGACAGTCTCAAAATGGGTGAATAGTATGATCAGGCGGTAGGGAAAGCAAGTAGAATGCTTGGCTGCATAACAAGCAGGAAGAGGGAGATTGTGATCCCGCTTTACAGAGCGCTGGTGAGACCACATTTGGAATACTGTGTTCAGTTCTGGAGACCTCGCCTACAAAAAGATATTGATAAAATTGAACGGGTCCAAAGACGGGCTACAAGAATGGTGGAAGGTCTTAAGCATAAATTGAGCATTGGAAATTGAGACATCTTCCCCAGGCCTATATAATTTATGTATGGTATGTTTGTGTGTATGTCTTGTTTTTAAATAAGGGGGTTTTAGATATTTTTAAATATTATATTTGTTATGGTATATTGTTTCTATTATTGCTGTGAGCCGCCCCGAGTCTACGGAGAGGGGCTGCATACAAATTTAATTAATTAATTAATTAATTAATAATAATAATAATAATAATAATAATAATAATAATATTTATTTGTTTGTTTGTTTGTTTGTTTGTTTGTTTATTTATTCATTCATTCATTCAATTTTTATGCCGCCCTTCTCCTTAGACTCAGGGTGGCTTACAACATGTTAGCAATAGCACTTTTTAACAGAGCCAGGCTATTTGCCCCCACAATCCGGGTCCTCATTTTACCCACCTCGGAAGGATGGAAGGCTGAGTCAACCTTGAGCCGGTGATGAGATTTGAACCGCTGACCTTCAGATCTACAGTCAGCTTCAGTGGCCTGCAGTATAGCACTCTACCTGTTGCGCCACCCCAGCTCTATAACCTATAATAATAATAATAATAATAATAATAATAATAATAATAATAATGAAGCTTATCAGGAAAGACTTAATGAACTCAATCTGTATAATCTAGAGGACAGAGGGGAAAGGGATGACGTGATCGAAACATTTAAATATGTTAAAGGGTTAAATAAGATTCAGGAGGGGAAATGTTTTTAAGAGAAAAGTGAACACAAGAACAAGGAGGCACAATCTGAGGTTAGTTGGGGGAAAGATCAGAAGCAATGTGAGAAAATATTATTTTACTGAAAGTAGTAGATGCTGGGAACAAACTTCCAGCTGACGTGGTTGGTAAATCCATAGTAACTGAATTTAAACATGCCTGGGATAAACATATATCTATCCTAAAATAAAATACAGGAAATAGTATAAGGGCAGACTAGATGGACCATGAGGTCTTTTTCTGCCGTCAATCTTCTATGTTTCTATTTGTTTTGTATGCAAACTGGTGTTTATCAAATGTATGTGGAAGACCAGAATTGATGTGTCGACAGACCAATTTCTCAAAGCACTTAATGATGATAGGAGTGAGTGCCACTGGTCCATAATCATTGACGTTATTGATAGGGAAGTTCTCTGGCAGTGGAATAATGGTGAAAGCCTTCAAACAAGATGGAATAGTGGACTGGGATAAAGACTGATTGAAGATCCTGGTAAAGACTCCAACCAACTGAACAGCACAGTCTTTAAGGACTCAGCCAAGGATACTGTCAGGACCGGTAGCCTTTCTAGGGTCCAAAGCTCTCAAAATGCTCCTCACGTCCTAGTTACTCACAATGAGGTAGAAACATAGAAACATAGAAGTCTGACGGCAGAAAAAGACCTCATGGTCCATCTAGTCTGCCCTTATACTATTTTCTGTATTTTATCTTAGGATGGATATATGTTTATCCCAGGCATGTTTAAATTCAGTTACTGTGGATTTACCAACCACGTCTGCTGGAAGTTTGTTCCAAGGATCTACTACTCTTTCAGTAAAATAATATTTTCTCATGTTGCTTTTGATCTTTCCCCCAACTAACTTCAGATTGTGTCCCCTTGTTCTTGCGTTCTCTTTCATATTAAAAACACTTCCCTCCTGGACCTTATTTAACCCTTTAACATATTTAAATGTTTCGATCATGTCCCCCCTTTTCCTTCTGTCCTCCAGACTATACAGATTGAGTTCATTAAGTCTTTCCTGATACATTTTATGCTTAAGACCTTCCACCATTCTTGTAGCCCGTCTTTGGATCTTAATCACAAACCATAAGTCATAAAATCATTTTCCTTCTTCTGCAAAAAAAAGTCCATAAGCCGTGTCTGATCATTGATGAAGGTCAATAATGACCTTTCTCTAATCAAAGAAATCAATTTATCCATCCCAGCAAGTCCTGTCAATTTCACCAACCGTTCCTCCATAATGTGTAATGCTGAATCTTTCCATCCTTGTGCATATCATCTCAGGATTTTTTTTTTCAAGGTTAACACATTGCCTTCCAAATCCTATCCTTCATTGAACATCACTGAAAATTCACCGTGACTTTTCAATGTACTCATCATTATAATTTAAAAGGAAAAAAAAGGAAAGAAAAGCCGTTAGGACAAAAAGGAGCATGTTCCTTCTTCCTTAATATTATAGATCAGAGCCATTGTGGGCAAGTTTGATCATGTTTTTATTTGAATCAAGTCAAGGCCTGCTTTTATGGATCATTTGAAATAGTCTGGAGTTGTATATGCAGTGAGTAAAAAGAACCAAACTACAAAGGTAAGAAGGAGAGTGGAAAAGCTGCCTTTATAAGATACATCTATTCCCAGAACTTCTTTAAAAAAGCAATTCAGTTAGTCTGCCTTAGAATACAAGCAGGAAAGAATTTCCTTCTACAGGTTCTTTGTGCTTTGAGTAGCTATCCCTATTGTTCTCCACAAGACAGAAAACTCCATTCTATAGCTCTTAAGCCTTCCCATTTCGGTTCAGAACAAAACAGAAGCAACAATTTTTGAGATATGACAACAAATGAAATTGTGCAGTCTAAACAATTTCTGAAGCTCAGAGACAATACTTTTTAGAGGCTGAGAGTCTTCTGAGAAAGTTTGAAGAGCACTTGAAGCAAATGGAGATGCTTATTTCAGGACTAATCTGCTCTAGGGTTCAAAATGAGAGCAGAACAGCCAGAAAACAAGAATTTGTGGCTTTGGAATGAGAAGCTACCATCGAAACAACATACTCTATCACCTGCGCCTCCTCCAGCTCCATGTTTTATGTGATTCTTTTAACCATCCTTTAGTACATAATGCTGCAATTAGTTGCTTTTAAAATTATTATTATAGATAGGTGCACTGCAAATTTATTATTTTTTATTTATTCGTGGGGGGGTGGGTTATGCTGCCCTTCTCCTTAGACTTGGGGCAGCTTACAACATGTTAGCAATAGCACTTTTTAACAGAGCCAGCATACTGCCCCCCCAATCCGGGCTCTCATTTTACCTACCTCTGAAGGATGGAAGGCTGAATCAACCTTGATGAGATTTGAACCACTGACCTACAGATCTACAGTCAGCTTTAATGGCTTGCAATACTGCACTCTACCTGCTGCGCCACTTTGAATTGCAAGACAATTCAAACTAAATTTAAACCACTCCAAACTAGACTGCAGAAAACACGACTTGAGCAATCAACATCTGGAATTCACTACCTGACTCTGTGGTTTCTTCCCCCAACCCCAAAATCTTCAAGCTTAGATTGTCCACAGTTGACCTCTTGCCTTTTCTAAGAGGTCAGTAAGGGGAGTGCATAAGCACACCATTGAGCCTACCATCTCTGTCCTATTGTCCTATTGTCTTTTTTATCATTATTTTCTATGTTGTGTCTATATAATCTACTATCCTATACTTAATTGACAAATAAATAAAATAAAATCTAGGAAAAGTAATGTTGAAGACAGATCCACCATTGACTTCTCCCTACCCAGTGCTAGATTGTTCATCGTATTTTTCATTTATCAAATCTCAAAAGGGAAGACCTTAGCTAATTTTGCACTGTAATACATTTTGCTTTTGTAGAATTAGACCTTTTGCCCTAGAGAAGGAAGAACAACCTTTGTATTTTGAGAGAGGGGAGGATAACAGTTCCTATAACAAAGAATCTTTTGATCAGCTACAGAAGCCCTTTGGAACTTATTCTTATTAGATAGTTTCAGGAAGACCAGGGGAGATTTTGATTGATGGGAGATGGGTGTAACAATATGGGTGGGGAGATTATGAAACAGTGCCTGTTGTTTGCACAACATACTTATTTATGTTTAACTTATTCCTGGTTTACTCAATACATCCAATTCTTTGGATCTGCAAGATACACTGAACCATAAATTAAGCATGCTGGCTGGGTTTGTATAATAAGCAAGGCTAACGTTTGATGGCTAACTGTCAACCAGAATGTTTAGAAGAGTCCATTGTGAAGATTGATAGCTAATTTCCTAAAATCCTTGGAACTGTCATTTCTTGGAGGATTCCTAACAAAGACTAAACATAAAGCTCGCTTACTTTGGAATATGTTTTCTCAACTAAATGACCATATGTTTGGCTAAACTCCCTTCCGTGGGCTTCTGTTGATATTTAACAGCAGAGATAGAGATACTCAATGTGAAGAAGAAATTTAATCTGTAGAGAACCAGGGATTTGTAAATGCCTCCTTTGATGCTTTCCTCTCTCTATGGCTAACCTCCCTTCCAGTTACTTCTTTTATGTAACTGTTACGGGACAACAATTGGTAATATGATCATCCTGATGAAGATGTAATTTGCACATAAGGCTAACTCACAACATGATTTGTTTCATGCTGGCTTCATTCTCTGTGAACCTAGCCACTGGGTTTATAAACATGGTTAATTTATTTTATGTTATTTATTTATTATATTTGTCAAACAAGTATAGAATTATTTATTTTTTATTTATTTATTCATTTGTCCAATACACAAATACATAGGAAGAAAAATAGACATGTAGTAATATATATAAGGGTAAAGTGAACTTAGAGGAGAGGATATATGAAAGAAAGAAAATATATATGATAAGTGAGAGAAAAGAAAGACAATTGGACAGGGGACGAAAGGCACACCAGCGCACTTATGTACGCCCCTTACTGGCCTCTTAGGAACCTGGAGAGGTCAATCGTGGAGAGTCTAAGGGAGAAATGTACAGTTTGTATTAACATAACAAAGTATAAAGAAGTGATAGAAAGGATAATAGGACAGAAGGACAGGGACAATGGGCATAATAGTGCGCTTATGCACGCACCTTACAGCCCTCTTAGAAAAGGGGAGAGGTCAACCATAGATAATTTAAGATTGAAGATTTTGGGGTTAGGGGAAAAAAACAACAGAGTCAGGTAGTGAGTTCCAGGCATTGATCGCTCTGTTAATAGCTCAGAAGCTGAGCCAGGTCAATCTGACATGGTCAGAAAACATCTGAAACAACAACAGAGTTAGCAGTGACTCCAGTTCCTGTTTCCCTGGTCGTTTCCACGCTGGGGCTGCCCATTTCTGTTCCTTGTGTATTCTAACACTTGTAACATTCCATTCCAGACTAACCTTAAAAGGTGACAGGATCTCCAGGGCCCTGATGTGACCCTGATGTGAGGCATTGAAGGCCAAAGTGCAGAGCAACTCCTTCCTGTATTATCATCAGACTTCGACTTGCTGGAGAAACAAAGAAAGAGGGCAAGCCCTGGAGTTCAACCCTCCAAAAGTCTCAAGAATTCCAGACAAAGCAGGGAAGGCACTGTAGGTTTCAGCTTTTGACCCAAGGTCAGAAATTCTGTCGACAGACATTCTACTGGCACAGCTTTCTCTACACCTTGAATGCTCTCTTTGAGTTAAAAAGAAGAAATGCAGGGGGCAAGTCACATGCAGGTTGCATTTGACTGCATTGTAGAAGGAAGAAGGGACTAATGTGTTGTGTAGTGAAAGGGCACCAAATCAAAATGCTTTGAGATTTGTATGTATTTTGTATTGCCTGTATCTGAGCCTGTTGATAAAATGTGAGCGTTCCATCCTTAGAAATAGAAACACGGCGCTAACACCAAATAAAACAACACAAGCAAACTCAGGTCCCTTGAGCAGTGATGCCATCTGGGGTTTTTTTTTCTTCCCCTGAAAGGGTAGCTGTGCTTTTTGAAACCTCCAGCATCATAAATAGGCATTCAGAAAGAAGAAATGTTTTCTACCAAGCAGAGATAGGGAAGACTTTGTAACCCCCGAAGGTTATTAATTCCAAACCTGATGCAAAAGTCATTTCCTGAGAAGAAAAACATAGGTGCTCATTACTTGAATGGTAGCTTTGCCTACCTTCCCTCAGTTTCCTGGAGATGATTATCTTTGTGCGTATTTGAAGATACAGCTGGAAGTTGCAATCTCAAAGAAATGTACACGAAACATGCTATTTCCTCAGAATCCCAGAACCATCTGCATGATTTCTACCAAGCATCTACATACATGTCAGGGATTGAAGAACCAAATTAACGTCTATCTGCTAAAAGAGTTTTATTTGAGGGATTTTATATGTCTTTCTTTCCTCAAATAGCTAAATAAGCATATGGGGGAGGGGTTTGCTGTCTGTCCATGCTTATCTACCTCAAGTGTGCTGCTTTATTATCTCGTGTGGGCATTCTAATTATTGTAATTAGTTATTATTAATTTAAATTGATTAATTTAAATTAAATTAAATTAAATTAAATTGAGCTGTCCCTGCTCTAGTAAACTCTGGGTAGTTTACAAATGCCAAATTAGAAAAATAAGGTAGTTAAAATATGTGACATTACAAGTGGCTTGAACCAAAACAGTCTTAATAATAACAAACCATACTAAGGATCCCAGAGACATGACAACCCTGATCTGAGATAAAATATAGGTTTTAAGGACTTTGGGGGATCCTAGGAGAGAGGACACTATCAGTATCTTTGGAGGGAAGCTCTTCCAGAGGATGGGGGGGGCCACCACAGTGAAGGCACGCTTCCTTGGTCCTGCAAAATGACAGCATTAAATAGAAGGACCTGAAGGGTCCTTCTTTATGAAATATACCAGGTGGGCAAAAACAATTGGAGATACAGTTCCTTGGTTGATGGAAAGCAAGCAACAATATGTTAGTTTATAAAACAGTCCGTAACTTAGAGATTGTATATTACTCAGAATATCATGTGCATGCTTAGGGTGAAACTGGGCTTTAAATTTGTGGCACACTGAATATGCACCAAATGGCTAGGATTTTGCCCTTGCAGTTAGCAATGATCTTTGCATGACTATTTTTCTATATTATAAAAAGTGATAAACGAAAGCAAAACCATCACATTTACCATACTTTTACTTTACTTTTCTGTACCGTTTTTAATGTATATATTCAATAAACATATTTATATATAAAAAAAGATAATGGTGATCATCATTGTCATCATTATAAATAGTATTAGAGTTTGCAAACATTTATTTTCATAATTCTTAAAGCATGACTGTTTTTTTTGTTTATGATCAAGAAACTACTGAAGAATACATGGCTGACCAGAGGTTCTAGTGGTAGTTCAGACCCTGATAAGGTGGCAACAAGACTAGATTTCAGGGAGAAAGCAGAATGAGAATAAAAGTAGGAAGCAAAGTTATGTAAAAGCATTTGAAAATACAGTAGTTTTCCAAAAGAATGAATTACAAGTAGATGCAAAGGGGGCATGGTAGCTGCTTTGAAAAGAATTATGCTACCAGACTCCACAGCAGTCTGTGGCATTAAGCCAATGGGAAGTTTGAAAGAATGCCACAAAACATGGCATTGGATATAAAATTCCACAAGTAGTAACTATGAGAGGGACCTATGAGAGTCCTAGTCATTAAATATGAGTGTGCTGCAGTTGGCAAAAAAATCTTTAAAAATGGGCATGTCTAATTTAACTGAGAGAAGGACTAGGGGTTACATGATAGCAATATCCCAATATCTCAAGGGCTACTAGAAAGAGGGGGTCAACCTATGTGTTTATTTATTTATTTATTTATTATATTTGTCAAACAAGTATAGAATTATAGTTTATATTAACCTAACAAAGTATAAAGAAGTGATAAAAAGGATAATAGGACAGAAGGACAGGGACGGTAGGCACAATAGTGCACTTACGCACGCCCCTTACAGACCTCTTAGAAAAGGGGAGAGGTCAACAGTAGATAATTTAAAGTTGAAGATTTTGGGTTTAGGGGAAGAAACAACAGAATCAGGTAGTGAGTTCCATGCATTGATCACTCTGTAGCTGAAGTCACATTTTCTGCAGTCAACTTTGGAGCGATTTACATTTAGTTAGTATCTATTATGTGCTCTTGTGTTGTTGTTGTTGAAGATGAAGTAGTCACTAACAGGAAGGACGTTATGGTGTATGATCTTATTAACAACAGTTAAATCAGTTCGGAGGCGACGTAGTTGTAAATTGTCTAACCATAGTATTTGAAATCTGGAGGAGTAAGGTAGTTTGTTTCAAGAGGAGGAGTGAAGGACTCTTCTTGTGAAGTATTTCTGGACTCTCCCAGTTGTGTCAATGTCAGTTATGCAATGTGGGTTCCATACAGCTGAGCTGTTTTTGAGTATTGGTCAGACTAATGTTTTGTATGCTCTGGTTACCAGTTCAGTGTTTCTGGAGAAGAAGCTACCAAAGATTAGGTTTGTAACTCTTAGTGCTTCTTTGGCAATGTTGTTACAGAGAGCTCTGGCACTTAGGTCATTGAATTAGGTCATTAAACCTATATTCCAAAGCACCTGACGAAAAGGCAAAAAGCAATGGATGGAAACTAATCAAGGTGAGAAGCAACCTAGAACTAAGGAGAAATTTCTTGACAGTTGGAACAAGTAATCAGTGGAATGAATTGCCTCCAAACTTTTGGCTCCAACACTGGAGGCTTTTAAGAAGAGATTGGACAACAATTTATCTGAAATGGTATAGGATTAGAAGACTTCCAAGGTCCCTTCCGACTCTGTTTTTCTGTTAAAATGATTGCAGCATTATATAGCAATGAAACAAAAGATTATAAAATAGATAAACAATGAAAAGCAACATATAATCACAAAGATTGGTCCAAGACAGCAATGAGTGGTAAGAGACAGAGAAAAACATAGTGAATTTGGTGGCCGCATGAATGGGCTGTTCTTGTTGGTCAACAGGGCAAAAAAGAATACATTGACTGTCATGCAGACTACAGGCCAAAAAGATAATCCAAATCCCTGCAAATAGATATAGCATTAGGTCACATAGAAAATCAGATTAGCCCACCTGTTCCTTCACTGAGAGAGGAAAAGATTGCTACTTTTAAAAAAAGTTACAAAGGACATTAATCTTGGAAAAATGGTAGACAAAGGCTGAAAAACAAAAGGATCTGCATTGTTCTGCATAAATTTTAGTTAAAATGTGAAATCTAAAAGAAACTCTAAAAATCTAGAAAAGTCAGTTTCTTCCAGACGCATGCTGTTATTGCAATAAAAGGTAAATTGGTTTTGTTTCTATGATTGTGCTAGTTTCATTGCACAGCATTTTACATTTCTCTTTATAAGTTAAGAAATTGGGTGTAATAATTGCAACTTTTCCCAATCTCATTTTATGCATGAATTTACCGTTTTGTTTTTAAAACTCTGCTAAAAATATTAAAGCTCTCCCTTTCTAGCATTTTATGGAAACTCAAAACACTCATTTACAGCAGATTATCACCATCCTGTGTTCTGTCTGCAGCATGGTATTTTCTATTGGGTTTTTCTTGTTTATTGGCGGCTGTTACATCTGGTGCTCTCAACAGCTTTGCAAGTTTTCTTCTTCAGTACTAAATATTTGCATTTTAATATTTTTTTAAAAAGGTTGTGTATCTTTGATCATTTCCTTTTTAATAAAGTTTGATTTCATTTACCTAATGTGAAATTCTCATTTCACCCAGGAAAATACCCAACTCTTCTAATCACCATGTCTCAATGTGATTTGGTCACTATAAAATACAAAACAAACATTCATCTATCAGCAGTGTGTCATCTGGCTTACAACTCTTTTTTGTGATATCCTCTTTTAATATCTTATCTTCATTTACCTTATTCACGTTATACATTTTTATTCTTATTTCATGTAATCGATCAATTATTTTATTTATTCTTTATCTTAGTTAGATTTATTGGATTTATATGATTTATTGGATTTATATGCTGTGATTCAGCCTGAGGCTGCTCAGGGACCAGCTGTGTCTCTGCTGGCTCCATGCCCGGAGGAGGAGGACAGCGAAGAGGAGGGGGCTGAACAGTCGGACAGGGGAGAGGAAACTCAGGAATGGGACAAAGGAGAACAGCATGAGAGCCCCGGGGGGGGGCTCTCCCCAGCCAGTAGCTTGGAGTCATTAGGTGATGACGCACAAGCCGTCATTGACATGCGACAGAGACGTTCAGATCAAAGAAAGGAGCAATTAAAGAAGTATTATCAGCACTGAATTAGGAACAGCTGGGCTTGGGTGTGGTCCTCCTTAGCAGGGTTTAAAAGGCAGGCAAGCCCTTGAATCCATGTGGAGTGTTATCAATTGGAGTTACGGTGTCCTGCTTTGTTCTCGACGTCTCTGTTCCTGGCTTGTGGACCAGCAGTTTGGAAGACCCGTGGGAGGTGTAGGTCTGCTATCTACAGCCTCATCTTGGCAGCAAGAATCCTGTGTTGCTGCATGGACTTTTGTCTTTGTGGATATATCTGAAGATTCAGCGTTTTCCTGTTTGTAAGGACATTTTCTGTTACCTGTGTTTTTCTTGAATTTTATAAACTGCCTTTGCCTTTTACCGGTGTGTCTGGCTTCTCTTTTTGGGTTTGTCTTGGCTTCTGGAGTGACCCAGACAGAACACTTAGTATATATATTTTAATTTTTAACCTTCAATTCCAAAATCCTTTTTTATTCTCCATTTATAAAATACTTCCCAAATTTCATAATATTCAGTTTGTTGTGTCTCTTTAATCTCTAAAGTCAATCTATTCATTTCTGCACATTCTAATATTTTCCTTACCATCTCCTACTCACTAGGAATCTCTCTATTTTTCCAATGTTGTGCAAATATAATTCCAGCTGCTGTTAATATATATACATAAGTAAACATACATTAGCTTTTTGATACATTTCTGGTAACATTCCTTACAGAAATATTTCTGGTTTCACATCCACATGTTGTTGTGTTATTTCTTCCAACCATGTTTTAATTTTATCCAATACTTTTTTGCTTCTTCGCATGTCCACCACATAGGATCCTGGTATTTGATGATATTGCCAACATTTATCTGATTTATCTTTAAACATTCTTGCCAATCTCGCTAGTGATAGATGCCATCTGTAAAACATCTTATACAAATTTTCTTTATATGCAGTTGACATTTTAGTGTTTAATTTCTATCCCACAACTTCTCCTATTTATCCAATTCTATCATAAGACCAACATAGAAACATTGAAGACTAACGGCAGAAAAAGACCTCATGATCCATCTAATCTGCCCTTCTACTATTTTTTGTATTTTATCTTAGGATGGATCTATGTTTATCCCAGGCATGTTTAAATTCAGTTACTGTGGATATACCAACCACGTCTGCTGGAAGTTTGTTCCAAGGATCTACTACTCTTTCAGTAAAATAATATTTTCTCATGTTGTTTTTGATCTTTCCTCCAACTAACTTCAGATTGTGTCCCCTTGTTATTGTGTTCAAGAACATTTTTTGCCCATATTATCATTGTTATTTTTACTTCTTTTTCTAATTTTATCCCTGATAAATAACTATACATTTTTAAAAATCTTTCTTCTGTTTCTGTTAGAATTTTATCTATTTCTGTTAATTCTATATAAAAACCCTGCTGTTTAGCCTCCTTTTCATATCTAGACTGTATCTGCATATGTATACCACGTTATATTAATTCCCTTCTCTTTTAATTCTTCTTTAATTCTGAGGTCCCCCCCCCCACTCTTCATTTAATATATTTTTATATCTATTGTTCCTGTAGAAACATAGAAACATAGAAGTCTGACAGCAGAAAAAGACCTCATGGTCCATCTAGTCTGCCCTTATACTATTTTCTGTATTTTATCTTAGGATGGATATATGTTTATCCCAGGCATGTTTAAATTCAGTTACTGTGGATTTATCTACCACGTCTGCTGGAAGCTTTTTCCAAGGATCTACTACTCTTTCAGTAAAATAATATTTTCTCACGTTGCTTGTGATCTTTCCCCCAACTAACTTCAGATTGTGTCCCCTTGTTCTTGTGTTCACTTTCCTATTAAAAACACTTCCCTCCTGGACCTTATTTAACCCTTTAACATATTTAAATGTTTCAATCATGTCCCCCCTTTTCCTTCTGTCCTCCAGACTATACAGATTGAGTTCATTAAGTCTTTCCTGATACGTTTTATGCTTAAGACCTTCCACCATTCTTGTAGCCCTTCTTTGGACCCGTTCAATTTTGTCAATATGTTTTTGTAGGTGAGGTCTCTGTAATATTTGGATAAATTGGTGCTTCCATTGTTGAGAACCAAACTGGTACTTTTGTATAATATTGTCCTTTTACCTTCTCCCACACCAATAATGAAGCATTTCTTATATAATATCTCTGAAAATATCCATGTATTTACAGCATATTATCCCCATCCTGTGTTCTGTCTGTGACATGATATTTTCTGTTGGTTTTTTCTTGTTTATTTGCAGCTGTTACATCTGGTGCTCTCAACAGCTTTGCAAGTTTTCTTCTTTAGTACTAAATATTTGCATTTTAATATAAGGCTGCGTGTTTTTGATCGTTTCCTTTTTAATAAGGTTTGATTTCATTTACTTCATGTGAGATTATATTTCACCCAGGGAAATAGCCAACTCTTCTAATCACCATGTCTCAATGTTATTTAGCGAGAATACATCTTTTGTATTTTACATCTTAATTGCCAAAAAAAAACCCAACAAAGTTGTAAGATCCTTGTACATCTTGTTTACTGGGATTTGAAATCTTGATAATGAGATGGGTGGCATATAAATAAATAAATATATAAAGATCTGGGAATAAGTGTCAAATGAAGCATCTCCTTGGACAATCGGAACTGCCAAGTTTCTGCCACAAATAAGGAGCCGAATCCAAGGAATGAAAATATCAGTGAAGGGAGGTTTGATATCTACAGCTTTCTATACATGGACCAGTGGTGGGTTGCTCCTGGTTTGGACCAGTTCTTAGAACCAGTAGTGATGGCAGTAAGCTATGCCTACCAAATGAAGGGCTACAAATTTTTTACTACTACACTGTGGGCATGTCTTATTTTGTGAGTGTGGCCTGCCAGCCATGTGATTAGGTGGGAGTGGCTTCACAATCATGTGACCAGGGGGTGTGGCTTAAAGGTCATGTGACTGGCTTCAAGGTATTCAACTTGACGCAACTCACATCAAGGGTTTCGGTTAGGGTGCCTGGCCTCTCCTGACCTCAAAGAGATATAATTTCCCTATCTATTTGCTATTACTGAACATCCAAAATATACTATTTAATTCTATGTATATATGCCATATGTGTACATACATATTACACACAGGCACACAAAAATATGCATAATCTACTACATAAACTGTATGTACACACACGCACGCACAGCTCTTCTAAAACTATACACATTCAACCTCATTAACTGCAATAGGAAAAACATACCCAGAGCCCAGAAGGGAAAAAAAGAAACAAATTTAAAAATTTTCTACCGGTTCTGCATACCTGACCATACCCGTAGGAGCCCATCACTATGCCTACCCACCTGGGATGCTTCTGTGCATGGATGCACAAACCCACAGCTGTCATGGGCCCAGCAATCTTCCACAAATGAAAATACTGAAATACTTACACTAAGTATTTAAAATAATAATGAATAGGAAATAATGAGCTGGGGTGGCGCAGCAGGTAGAGTGCCGTACTGCAGGCCACTGAAGCTGACTTGTAGATCTGAAGGTCACCGGTTCAAATCTCATCACCGGCTCAAGGTTGACTCAGCCTTCCATCTTTCCGAGGTGGGTAAAATGAGGACCCGGATTGTGGGGGCAATAGCCTAGCTCTGTTAAAAAAGTGCTATTGCTAACATGTTGTAAGCCGCCCTGAGTCTAAGGGAGAAGGGTGGCATAAAAATCGAATAAATAAATAAATAAATAATAAAACACCGAAACACTAAAAAACTTTTGAGAATGAGTGAAAAGAAGCCTGTTGCAGAGAGTATGAAAATGAATATAAAGATGATAAAAATGCAATAGGATGAAGACTATTGGAAAGGCTACTTACAAATTAGCATGGGAATAATAGTGACATGGCAAGAAAGGGAGTTTAAATGGATGCTGTAAACATTATTACATTGATAGAAAAATGATTAAAAGAAAATGATATATATATTGCAAGAACGTTTAAAAATGGTTAGAGCAAATGATATAACTGGGACAATGAAAAAATATTGATGTGGTTTGCTCATGAAATCATTGTTTTTCCCAGATTCGAAAGTAAAGCTCACAAGAGAAAATGCAAAACCAATTGGGGATTAAGTGTGCCTAGAAAGAAAGGGGGCAAAAAGTGACAATGACTTAGGTTTGGGAGGTCTACTGCCACATACTTGGCATGGAAGCTCAAACTGCCCAAGGAGCTGCTGATACAGTTCTACAGAGTAATAATTGAGTCTGACATCTGCACCTCTATAACTGTCTGGTTTGGTGCTGCAACCCAACAGGACCGACACAGACTTCAGAGGATAATCAGAACTGCAGAAAAAACAATTGCTGCCAACCTGCCTTCCATTGAGGACATGTATACTGCATGAATCAAACAGAGGGCTGTGAAAATATTTACTCACCCCTTGCATCCTGGACACAAATTGTTTCAACTCCTACCCTCAAAACGTTGCTACAGAGCACTGCACACCAAGACAACTAGACACAAGAACAGTTTTTTTCCGAACGCCATCACTCTACTAAACAAATAATTCCCTCAACACTGTCAGACTTTCTATTAAATCTGCACTTCTATTCTACAAGTTTTTCTCATCATTCCTTTCACCCATTTCCTCCCATGTTGACTGTATGACTGTAACTTGTTGCGTATATCCTAAGATTTTTATTAATATTGCATCTTCATTGCTTATTTGACCCCTATTACAATCATTAAGTGTTGTACCACATGATTCTTGACAAATGTATATTTTATTTTATGTACGCTGAGAGCATATGCACCAAGACAAATTCCTTGTGTGTCCAATCACACTTTGCCAATAAAAATTCTATTCTATTCTATTCTAAAGCTAAAATGGCAGCATAAAAGAACTGCCCGTTTTCTTATTTGGAAATGTAAGTAGGATATGTTAGGAGAATATAAAAAAGAAAAGTACTGTAGTGAGACCGGTTACTCAAGTATGTGTGGTAATTCCAGAAGGGGATTCAAAGGTGAATTGGTAAAGAATGAATATGTCAAGAGTGAAACATGGACAGCTACGTGCCTCTTCATTTCAACTCGTCATTAGAGTCAGGGCGAGAGGTGTTGACTACGAATGGGTTAGTTTGGAGAAATGGAACCCCTGCAGTTCCATGGAAGCTTGTGAGAGTCTGGATGCTTTTCAAGGTCATACCAACAGGTGTGAAGAAGAAGGTAGCTGGTTCCCATAACAAAGAGAACTTGTTTACGTGTCCTGCATGGAAGCCTGGGGGTTGGGCTGAGAAATTCATTGTTTAATACTGTGAACTGGCGCCTTAGAAATTCAATTAGTTTTATCTTTCTATGTATTCAATGAACAGTAAGCTTTTCAGAATTGAAATGATAAATGATTATTTTGATACTCAAGCTGGATGTTGACAGAATGTAGATGGTATACAGAGCTGAGTACAAAAATATTTATTTATTTATTTATTCAATTTTTATGCCGCCCTTTTCGTTAGACTCAGGGCAGCTTACAACATGTTAGCAATAGCACTTTTTTAACAGAGCTAGGCTATTGCCCCCACAATCCGGGTCCTCATTTTACCCACCTTGGAAGCATGGAAGGCTGAGTCAACCTTGAGACGGTGATGAGATTTGAACCGCTGACCTTCAGATCTACAAGTCAGCTTCAGTGGCCTGCAGTACAGCACTCTACCTGCTGCGCCACCCCGGCTCATTGAGCCATACTTATGACCATTGCAGTGTCCCAAGGTCATGTTTTGCAAACTTTTGGTGAGCAAAGTCAATGGGGAAGCCAGATTCGCTTAACAATCGGGTTACTAACTTATCAACTGCAATTATTTGCTTAACAACCATAAAATGGAACAAAACTCTCTTAGCAAAACTTCTCACATAGCAACAGAGTTTTTGGGCTCAATTATGGTCATATGTTGAGGGCTACCTATATAGAAAAATGCTCTCTTCCTTACAAAAACTCTCATTTTTAAAATGGAACTTACATAGCAACCTATTCCCAAATCAGTTGCCCAGTGCAACTAATCTTTCCGTCAAGAAAATGATGGTACATCCTAAGTCAAATGTTGAATTCAGAGATCACTGGTTTTCTTGGGAATTTGGCTTAAGTGTCGTTTAGTGCTTAGCTTGCCAAACTAATCCTAAACCATTTCTCTGACAAGTCATCAGAGTCTACTTGGCATTAGGACTCTTCATTTTTGTGTGAACATCTTAAGAGAACAGCACGTAGCTCTCAAAGCTAAAGACCAAACACGTCTGTTGAGAACAGATTTTGGAACAGAGTCCTCAGAGTGAATCTCATCAGGAGAAGCCAGATTACAAATTCAGCGTAAAGGAGATGGCAGGAGGGAAGCGGCTGCACAACAACTTCTGAAGAAAAGCAAAGAAAAAGTGTCACATAGCATTTACTCCTCCGGCATCCAGATGGAATAAAGCAGGATTAGAAGAGACCTTAAGAGCCACACAGGAAAGAAAAAAGAATCTTGACCTGGAAAAAAGAAAAAAGCACAGAGCCTGCAAGTGTTTGATTTAAAAGCACGATGTTTAAAATGTGTGTGTGTGTGCCATCTGCAGAATTGTTCCTTTTAGCCTTCGCTTGTCCTGTGCCTTTTCAAGGCACTGTATGTAGAAAGCTGAAGCCTGCAATGAGAGAAGAAAGCAGCCTGAAACACATTGGGCTGAATTTGCTATATAGATAGTCCTCAGCTTACAATCAGTGGTGTAGTGACCGTTTGAAGTTACAGCAACCCCGGAAAAAGTTATAAGTTTGAGTCACATTGGGATTAGGTAGCATAGAGGTCAAAACCAACAAACAGCCAAACAACCAGACAGAGAAAAAAAGAAAGAAAGAAAGAAAGAAAGAAGGAAGGAAAGAAAGAAAGAAAGAAGGAAGGAAGGAAGAAAGAAGGAAAGAAAGAAAGAAAGAAAGAAAGAAAGAAAGAAAGAAACTTATAACTGGACTTATAACTGTTGCACAGGGATGGGCTTTAAAATTTTAGCAACGGGTTCTCTGCCCAGTTACTGGGTGGGCGTAGCCATGGTGGGCGTAGCCTAACCCACAGTGCGTGGGGGGTGTCCTCCCTGGGCTTTGGAGGCTGTCCTCAATCCTCTGGGAGGGAGAAAATAACCTCCCAAGGCTCTAGAGCCCTCTGGAGGCCGGAAACAGGTGTGTTTCTGGCCTTCCAGAACTTCCAGTAGGCCCGTTTTTTGCCCTCTGAGCCCCCATGCGCACCCTGCACTTACCTGCATCCGAAATGGGCCGTGTGGGGACTCCTGGCAGGAGTGGGGATAGGGTGGGCCAGGCAAGCCAGGAGTGGGATTTGGGTTGGTTCTCTGCACTGCACAGAATCTTAGCTAGAGGTTCTCCCGAACCCCTGCAAGCCCCCAGCAGCTCACTTCCTGTTGCAGCATCCACATCAATCAACATTTGAGCGTTTAGCAATTGGCATGTATTCTTGATCATCACCACTAATCTTCCCGACCAGCTTCTAACAGAGAGTCAATAGAGGAAGCCAGATTCGCTTAACGATTGCATGACAACTGCAGGGATTCACTTCGCCATTGCAGCGAGAAAGATTGTAAAATGCAGCAAAACTCATTTTGCAACTGCTTTGCTTAGCAACAGAAATGTTGGGGCTCAATTGCAGTTTTAAGCACAACTGGACTATCATATAAGCTTCCTAACAGACAGGAAGCAGCAGGTGAAGCTAGGCAAAATCACTTCAGATACCTGCACAATTAGCACAGGAGCCCCCCAAGGTTGCGTGCTCTCTCTACTTCTCTTCTCTGTACACCAATGACTATCTCAAAGGATCCCTCTATTAAAATACAGAAGTTTGCAGATGATACAACAGAGATTGGTCTCATTCAAGACAACAATGAATCTGCATACAGACCGGAGGCTGAACAACTAGCCTTGTGGTGCAATAAGAATAATCTTGAACTAAACTCAAAATCGTACAAATGGTGCTGGATTTTAGAAGAAAACCTTCTATATTACCACATCTTACAATACTAGACAACACAACATCAACATTAGAGTTGTTGTGGCTTGCCTAGCAGCCTGTGCAGCCAGAGCCTTTGGAAGCCTGTGGTGCCTCTTGGCTGCTGAGAAACAGTGCTAAGAAAGGAGGGGCTACTCTTTTTTTGAATGACAGAGCATGCAGGGCTGCTGAGAAGCAGGAACTGCTGAAAAAGCAGGAAGGTTTACTCTGGTGGAGGTCTACTCGAGAGTAGAACTGCAGGTTAATTGGCCATGCCCTTAAGACTACTTAAGGACTAACCACACTTAGGCTAATTGCAGGGAACAAGCCCATCTTGACTCATGTCTTCAGTTTTGTACCCTGACTTTTGAATCTTGCCTCATATCACTTATCCTGAATCCTAACTTCAGTTTTCATTTTGTATCTTGAATCTTGAATCTTGCTTCACAGTTCCTGAATATTAACCTCTGTGTTTCTAGTTTCCATCGTGGCTTGAATCTTTTTATTCGTGATGAATGTATTTTATTCTCTTTATGTACACTGAGAACATATGTACCAAAGACAAATTCCTTGTGTGTCCAATCACACTTGGCCAATAAAGAATTCTATTCTATTCTATTCCGTTCTATTCTATTCTATTCTATTTCATTCCATTCCATTCTATCTGTACTGTCTGTGGTGGAAAATCCAACTATAGTTTTCTCTCCTTTCTCCATGTTTCTATAGTTTATTTTATATTTTCATATTCCTAGACATTTGAAACTCCTTTCTCTATTTTAGGAAGGAAGGAACAGCAAATGCAGAATCAACAAGTGATATATGTCTGCTTTCACCAAATGGCTAGAAATTATAAAGTCATAGTTCAATACATGTGAACAGTACCCGATTGAGAAAAGCTGCTATAAATAGCAAGTGGGGGTTGTTGTTGGGTTTTTGTTTTGTTTTTTGTAATTATTATTTTGGGAAGGCCATCTATATAAAGTTCTCATTTAATGACCAGTCACTTAGCAACCATTTCAAGTTATGAAACACCTTCCCAGAGCTACCTCAGACCTGTTTCCAGCCTTCTGACAGTCGCAGTCACGTGATCGTATTTTGAATGCTTGGCAACTGGTTTGCGTTTATGGTCACGAGACCATTTTTAGCCCTTTTTAAAAAATGGTTTATTGTGCTTCTGGTTTCCAGCAAAACAAATAAAGCCACTTCATAGAGAAAAGTCAATGGGGCAGCCCGATTCACTTAGCAACCTAACTGAGCAGCTGCGGTGATGTTACTAACTGAACAGCTGCAGTGATTCACTTAACAACCATGGCAAGAATGGTCATAAAATGGGGCAAAACTCACTGTCCCGCTTAGCAGTGTAAATTTGGGGTTCAATTGCAGTCTGCTAAGGATTGGAATGGAAAACATATTGAATGGAGTTCTGCAAATTCATTCATTCAATTTTTATGCCGCCCTTCTCCTTAGAATCAGGGCGGCTTACAACATGTTAGCAATAGCACTTTTTAACAGAGCCAGAATATTGCCCCCACAATCCGGGTCCTCATTTTACCCACCTCGGAAGGATGGAAGGCTGAGTCAACCTTGAGCCGGTGATGAGATTTGAACCGCTGACCTTCAGATCTACAGTCAGCTTCAGTGGCCTGCAGTACAGCACTCTACCTGCTGCGCCACCCCGGCTCTTAAGGTTCTGAAGGTGTCTTTTCTGAGTAGCAAAGTTTTTTAAAAGTCATGATTTTGTGTGAGCTACAACAAATTATGTTTGCCGATCCCAGTAAAGCGGGCTTTTGCAATTGACAGATGGACATTTTGTCAATTCTGATGGTTTTCAAATGTCCGCTGAGATCCTTTGGTACTGCGCCCAGCGTGACAAGTACCACTGGGATCACTTTCACTGGCTTATGCCAGAGTCGTTGCAGCTCGATTTTTAGATCTTCGTATTTCACTTCGTATTACAGTGATCCCCCGCTCGTTGCGAGGGTTCCGTTCCAGGACCCCCCGCAATGAGCGGGTTTTCGCGAAGTAGCGCTGCGTAAGTAAAAACACCATCTGCGCATGTGCAGATGGTGTTTTTACTTCCGCAGCGCTAGCGAGGAGCCGAAGATTGAGGACTCAGCTCGGAAGCTGCACGGGTGTTTTAAAAGGTCTCCGCCGGCATGGGGGGCTTCTTAGCACCCCCCCAAACCCGAGTTGGGGGTTCGGGGGGTGGTAGGAAGCCCCCCATGCCGGCGGAGACCTTTTAAAACACCCGTGCAGCTTCCGAGCTGAGTCCTCAAGCCAAGCGCAGAAGTTAGCCTTGAATCCCTTTGAATCCCGCCGCTTCTGCTGGATACGGGCGATGGGGGGGCGAGCTGCCACAGCCCCTGGCTTCCGCGCCGCTCGTCCCACCCACCGCCCGTATCCAGCAGAAGCTGCTGGATTCAAAGTGCTGCTGGGAGCCGCAGGCGAAAGGAGCTCGGGCATCGGAGCGCGGCGCCAGGCATTGTTCTCCGGACCCCGCCCGCTCAGCCCCGCGGCGGCCCTTTCCCTCTCCAGGCTGCGGGCGGGGTCCGGAGAACAATGCCCGAGCTCCTTTCTCCTGCGGCTCGCAGCCCACCGCCTGTCTCCTGCTGCCCGGTTTAGCCAGGACACGAGCGGCGAAATGACTTGGAGGAATGTGAAGCTGAAACCGGCCGGTTTGGACTTCCCATTCCTCCAAGTCACTTCGCCGCTCGTGTCCTGGCTAAACCGGGCAGCAGGAGACAGGCTTTGAGTTTTGGCTGCGGGGGGAGAAGTAGGACTTTCCTATCTGATTCCCTCTCTGTGCTGATTCGCTCTCTGTGCTCAAGATAGCCGCTACTGCAGCTTCAGCCCCTGCGGGCTGCCGAGGAGCACCCTGCTCCTTCGCCCCTTCTGCCTGGCAGCCACTCTGTGCAGCGGCTGAAGCCTCTCTGCCCCGCGTGCTGCTAATCCCACCCAGCTTGCATCCCCCGGCCCCCACTTGCCCGCAGCAGCCACACTATGGCTGTGAGTCAACAGGGGCCATGGGGCGCA
The DNA here is from genome assembly GCF_031021105.1 of Erythrolamprus reginae. Classification (NCBI taxonomy): domain Eukaryota; kingdom Metazoa; phylum Chordata; class Lepidosauria; order Squamata; family Dipsadidae; genus Erythrolamprus; species Erythrolamprus reginae. Next base: position 244,089,664 of record NC_091951.1, on the reverse strand, counting down.
AACCAGATGGGCGGCAGCTTGTTTAAGGTTGCAGCCGATTCCACCGGGATTGGCGGGGCGCCGCTCCTGATCCGGCTTTCCACGCGAAGGTAGCCTCTGCTGCAGACGGAGGCAGAGAGACGAGAAGTAAAAAGAGAGGGGGGAAGTGCAGCAGCGGCAAGGCAAGGAAGGCTTCGGAGGTGAAACCATGACTTTCCCATTGGGCGCCCGCGAGCCTGCTCGGGTGGCCTCCAGCCAGCTGCTAAAGCTCCGAGCCTGCTTCACCGGGCGGCACTCAATTTGCAGAAGTTTCTCCTTTGTTGGGGAAGTCACACGGCTTCCAGGAGAGGGTACATTTTTCCCCCTCCCCCCAAAAAGCAGATTGCAATCTTTCTGATAGGATTGCTTCCCAGAAAGCTGTGTTTTGCTTAAAGTATTAAATCTGGACGGACTCCTGGCTGCTGGGTTAGTTCATTGCTAGCTGCGGAAACGATAGAAATTCAAAACTACAAAAGGATATGCTGTCTTCCGTTAATATAAATGAGAGATTTGGGCCACAGAGAATGCTGCTCCGGACTACGTACAGTACAGGAAGTTTTGGCTGCGGGGGGAGAAGTAGGACTTTCCTAACTCCCTCGCCCCGCAGCCAAAACTCAAAGCCTGTCTCCTGCTGCCCGGTTTAGCCAGGACACGAGCGGCGAAATGACTTGGAGGAATGTGAAGCTGAAACCGGCCGGTTTCAGCTTCACATTCCTCCAAGTCATTTCGCCGCTCGTGTCCTGGCTAAACTGGGCAGCAGGAGACAGGCGGTGGGCTGGGAGCCGCAGGCGAAAGGAGCTCGGGCATTGTTCTCCGGACCCCGCCCGCAGCCTGGAGAGGGAAAGGGCCGCCGCGGGGCTGAGCGGGCGGGGTCCGGAGAACAATGCCTGGCGCCGCGCTCCGATGCCCGAGCTCCTTTCGCCTGCAGCTCCCAGCCCACCGCCTCGCTGGTTGGCTTCTCCTCCTGCTCAGCCTCGCCACGGCCTTTGTGCGCGGCTTGTCCCGACAGCCCCCCACCCCAGCACTTTGAATCCAGCAGCTTCTGCTGGATATGGGCGGTGGGTGGGACCAGCGGCGCGGAAGCCAGGGGCTGTGGCAGCTCGCCCCCCCATCGCCCGTATCCAGCAGAAGCGGCGGGATTCAAAGTGCTGGGGTGGGGGGTGTCCCGACAGCCCCCCACCCCAGCACTTTGAATCCAGCAGCTTCTGCTGGATACGGGCGGTGGGTGGGACCAGTGGCGCGGAAGCCAGGGGCTGTGGCAGCTCGCCCCCCCATCGCCCGTATCCAGCAGAAGCGGCGGGATTTAAAGTGCTGGGGTGGGGGGTGTCCCGACAGCCCCCCACCCCAGCACTTTGAATCCAGCAGCTTCTGCTGGATACGGGCGGTGGGTGGGACGAGCGGCGCGGAAGCCAGGGGCTGTGACAGCTCGCCCCGCCCATCGCCCGTATCCAGCAGAAGCGGCGGGATTCAAAGGGATTCAAGGCTAACTTCTGCGCTTGGCTTGAGGACTCAGCTGGGAAGCGGCACGGGTGTTTTAAAAGGTCTCCGCCGGCATGGGGGGCTTCCTACCACCCCCCAAACCCCCAACCCGGGTTTGGGGGGGTGCTAAGAAGCCCCCCATGCTGGCGGAGACCTTTTAAAACACCCGTGCCGCTTCCCAACTGAGTCCCGAAGCCAAACGAACCCGGGTGGCCGGGCGAGCAGCGAGCAAATGGCGGGTGGCCGGGCGAAGGGCGGGCGAAGGGCGGGCGAGCGGGTGCTGGGGGGGGCTTCTCGCCCTCCCGCCAGCAAGAGGGGGAAGACCCAGGGAAGCCACCCAGCAGCTGATCTGCCCGGCGGGGAACACCATCTACGCGTGGCCATAGGAAAAAGGGCGCATGCGCAGATGGTGTTTTTACTTCCGGGTTGAAAAATCGCGATGTAGCCCGTTCGCAATGGTCGGGGACGCAATAACCGGGGGATCACTGTATTATTATTATTATTATTATTATTATTATTATTATTATTATTATTATTATTATTACTACTACTACTACTACTACTACTACTACTACTACTACTACTACTATTAATGTCTTAATAAAATCTGTTGGATCGGGGATGAACTACTAGACCCCCTCCTGATTTATGCTACTGTGGGGTAACACAATTCTCCTCTTAAAGAAATATTTCTTGCCTAGAAATGTTTGGAACTGAGTAAAATTCAACCAGAACCGATCAAATTATCGCCAAACGTGAAGTTTTTCCTGGCCCAGTGATACAAAGAGGAAGTCTTCTATCTTTAATTTCTAGCGTATTAGAACAGAATCTGTAAAAAAAAAAAAAAGTGGGAAGGTCACTATTGCATTATGGCATCCTGTAGTTTTTACATATGTCTTAAAAATTAACATTCATTCCATCTCCGTCGATTGCGGCTCGAGTTTATTTGCTGTTTCCCCAAGTGAACATTTGGCCTGTGGGAAATGGGTATATTATGGAACATGAGCACTGACAGACCAGCTTGTTCAAACTTATGCCTCATTCTGGGCTTCCTGAGCATTGAAATCTGCTCTCTAAATTGTGCCAGATATTTCTCTTGCTCTTTTTCTTTTTTTTCATTTTAGAGCAAGGATTTCAATTTGGTAAACAAGGATATGAGTCAGTCTGTGTCTATGATAACACAGATTGAATCACATCCTCCGTAAGGTCACCAGCAGTGGTGTAGCACCAGTACAGGAAATGTCACGAGGCTTGTTTGCAAATCTATGTTCAACGTTCATTTGCTGTGCTGCTAAGCGATGGCTTGTTGTGAATGAGGATGGGCCATATCAACAGAGACAGAACTTGCACACGAATTGATGTCAATATTTTTGGTGGGAAGAGTTCATACATTTGTCTGAGAAATCTCTATTAGCAATGATCAAGGATTGAGAGATCAGATGCCATGTAGATAAGTAATAAATAATAGAAATAGAATGGGATGGGACGGGACGGGGCGGGATGGGAGAGGACAGCATAGGACAACACAGGATAGGATAGGAAGGGACCTTAGATATTTATTTATTTATTTATTTATTATTTATTTATTCATTCATTTGTCCAATACACAATACATATGTCCAATACACAATACATATGTTCCCTCGATTTCCGCGGGGGATGCGTTCCGAGACCGCCCGCCAAAGTCGAATTTCCGCGAAGTAGAGATGCGGAAGTAAATACACCATTTTTGGCTATGGACAGTATCACAAGCCTTCCCTTAACACTTTAAACCCCTAAATTACCATTTACCATTCCCTTAACAACCATTTACTCACCATTATTACTGGTACTCACCATTGAATAAGACACTTAGTGATCCTGATATTTATAAACATAATTATTAACAATAATTATTTTTTTTGTTATTTATTTGCAAAAATTATTAGTTTGGTGATGACATATGATGTCATTGGGTGAGAAAAACCGTGGTATAGGGAAAAACCGCGAAGTATTTTTTAATTAATATTTTTTTAAAAACCGTGGTATAGGCTATTCGCGAAGTTCGAACCCGCAAAAATCGAGGGAACACTGTATATATAAAGATAATATGTAAAAATAGAGGAGAAGATATATGAAAGGAAGAAAATATATATGATATATGAGATAAAGGAAAGACAATTGGACAGGGGACGAAAGGCACACTAGTGCACTTATGTACGCCCCTTACTGGCCTCTTAGGAACCTGGAGAGGTCAATCGTGGATAGTCTAAGGGAGAAATGTTGGGGGTTAGGGGTTGACACTATTGAGTCCGGTAATGAGTTCCACGCTTCAACAACTGGATTGTTAAAGTCATATTTTTTACAGTCAAGTTTGGAGCGGTTAATATTAAGTTTGAATCTGTTGCGTGTGCTCTTGTGTTGTTGCGGTTGAAGCTGAAGTAGTCATTGACAGGCAGGACATTGCAGCCTATGATCTTGTGGGCAATACTTAAATCGTGTTTTAGGCGCTGTTGTTCTAAGCTTTCTAGACCTAGGATTGTTAGTCTATTTTCGTAGGGTATTCTGTTTTGAGTGGAGGAGTGAAGGGCTCTTCTGGTGAAATATCTTTGGACGTTTTCAAGGGTGTTGATGTCCGAGATGTGGTATGGGTTCCAGACAGATGAGCTATATTCAAGGATGGGTCTGGCAAAAGTTTTGTAGGCTCTTGTGAGTAGTGTGAGATTGCCGGAGCAGAAGCTACATAGGATCAGGTTAACAACTCTAGAAGCCTTTTTGGCGATATTGTTGCAGTGGGCTTTAGCACTTAGGTCATTTGATATTAGTATTCCAAAGTCTTTTACTGAGTGTGGGTTGGCTGTGAGAATTTGTTTATTCAGTTTATATATGAGGTTTGGATTCTTTTTGCCGATGTGGAGGGTAGAGCATTTGTTGGTTGATATTTGAAGTTGCCAGGTGTTAGACCAATCTGAGACAAAGTCAAGATCTTTTAGTCCAACCCCCTACTTAGCCAGGAAACCCTATACCATTTCAGACAAATGGTTATCCAATCTCTTCTTTTAAAAGTCCAACATTAGAGCAATCACAGCTTCTGGAGGCAAGTTGTTCCATCGATTAATTTGTTCTCATTGTCAGGAAATTTCTCCTTAATTCTAAGTCACTTCTGAAGATAACAGAAGTCAATTCTATCACCTAGCTTGTTTCTCCAAATATCCCCCACAAGCAGCTGTAATCTTGTTCTGATGGCCTTAAACTCAGAGAAGAGCTGGAGATGCCTTGCTACTTGGGAGGTCTACTTCCCTGTTCCATGCAAAAAAATCCAGCTGCACTTAATACTGAAGGGGAGCTCAGAGGACATAGCACATACCACACTCTGATCCTCTACATTTTGCCTCCCCACTTCTGCAGCTCTCATCTTTTCTTTTGAATACAGCATTTCTGACACAGATTTTGTTTGGGAACCGTCAATGGGCTGCACCCTAGACTAGGATGTCTTGCAGCATCGATACTGTAAATCTTATTTTGCAGTATATTTTATAGCTTTACAGAAAAATCTTATTTTGAAAAACAGCGCAGAGGTGCAGTAAACCATCATCTCGGCACTGTTTGGTTTTTTTAAAAAAGGAAATAAGAAAAGTAAAGAGATATAGTATATTAATCCAAGAAAGATTTAGATCTTTAGCACCTCTTTGTAGAAGAGAAATCTTTCCTTCCTTCCTTCCTTCCTTCCTTCCATCCATCCATCCTCACTCCCTTTGTAAATAAGCATGCTTGCCTGCCTCCCTCTATAAATAAGCCCTTTCTTTCTTTCTTTCTTTCTTTCTTTCTTCTCTTTCTTCCTCCCTCCCTCTGTAAATAAGCCTGCTTTCCTACTTGTCTCCCCCCTCGATAAATAAACCCTTTCTTTCTTTCTTTCTTTCTTTCTTTCTTTCTTTCTTTCTTTCTTTCTTTTCTTCCTCCCTCCCTCTGTAAATAAGCCCTTCCTTCTTTTCTTTCTTTCCTTTCTTCCACCCTCCCTCCCTCTGTAAATAAGCCTGCTTTCCTACTTGTCTCCCCCCCTCTATAAATAAACCCTTTCTTTCTTTCTTTCTTTCTTTTCTTCCTCCCTCTGTAAATAAGCCCTTCCTTCTTTTCTTTCTTTCCTTTCTTCCACCCTCCCTCCCTCTGTAAAAAGCCTGCTTTCCTACTTGCCCCCCCTCTAAAAATAAGCCCTTTCTTTCTTTCTTTCTTTCTTTATTTTTCTTTCTTTCTTTCCTTCCTCCCTCCCACTGTAAATAAGCCCTTCCTTCTTTCCTTCATTTCTTCCAGCCCCCCTCCCTCTGTAAATAAGCCTGCTTGCCTACTTGCCTCCCCCCCTCTATAAATAAGCCCTTTCTTTCTTTCTTTCTTTCTTTCTTTCCTCCCTCCCTTCTTCCCTCCCTCTGTAAATAAGCCCTCCCTCCCTTCCTTCCTTCTTCCCTCCCTCCCTCCCTTCCCTCTTTCTTCTCTCCCTTTCTAAAGAAACCTTATTAAAGCACAGGATCCTTTTTTTCTAAATAAGAATGATTGCTCTGCAGATGGGCAAAAGGGTGTCTGCAATACCAACATAGCACCAAGTTTCTTCCCACAAGGAAGAGGAAGTCTTTCGGTGTTTAGCTTAGAGCTCTTTGTGTACAGTTGTCTCAAGCTGAGTGTTTAGATAGCTAAAGGGTCTATGCAGTGCTGACCTGAGACATTTTGTTGCTTGAGGCAAGCCATGCCCTGCCTTGTGCAAATATCAACTGGGCTGGCAGTTCAACCTTATTCTATCCTGGAGATGGGAGATTGTGCCTGAAGGCAGGAAGCTGGCTGGGAGAGCATGTCAGAAAACATATGCAGAGCTTCTTCCTCCAACTTTTCCCCCTGCTGTTTCTCTGTGCCCACTACCCAAGACAGTCACCTCCGTCTGCCTGATACATCCTCCAGGATGGCCCAGAAAAAAGCCGGTGTATTTTTTCTGGGAAATGTAGCATTGCATGGGTGGGGTTTTGAACAGGGAAGCCGAGTGATGCTTCATGTTTTCTCAGTTGAACGTCGTTTCCCCAAACACAGTTTCCCTTACAGCATTTTCAAACAAGTTTGTGCAAATAAACCTGCTGGAATCTCAGTGGGAGAAAAGCAGTTTGGGGATATGTAGAGAAAAGGATGCCTCAAGCCTTCATTCCACATCTCTCTTTTTTTCCCTTTTAAATCCGTCTTTAAGGTTATTCCCCACTCCCAGGGGAAAAATAAATATGTCACTTCCATACATTTGCACAGCGGTGGGCTACGAGCCGGAACGCTAAATTCCGCTCGCTCCCGCGGCTTGTAAGTTCTTGCAGGACGCCTTGCATTTTCTTTCAACATCTCTCAGTGCAAATTCTGGGGTGGAGCTCCATTTTCACTATCCCACTGCGTCCCCCTCCCCAGTCCGGGCAGTAGCCCATCCCTGCCCATATTACTCCAACTTTACGCAAGCTGCATTGGTTGCAAATCGGTCTCCAAACACAATTCAAGGTGTTGGTTATCACCTTTAAAGCCTCAGGGCCAGACTATTTACGGGACCATATCCTCCCTCATAACTTGCTGCGGCCAGTAAGGCCCCACAGAGTTGGCCTTCTCTAGGTCCCATCCACTAAACAATGTTGGTTGGCAGGACCTCAGGGAAGAGCCTTCTCTGTAGTGGCTCCAAACCTTTGGAACCAACTGCCCCCAGAGATCCACACTATCTCCACCCTACTGGTCATCCGGAAAGCCATTAAGACCTGGCTTTTCCGGCGGACCTGAAATTAGGTTGATTGTAAGTATGTATGTTTTTTTAATGTTATTATTGATTTTTTTTTTGTACGTTGGTGTTTATTATTAGATTTTAACTGTTTTTATTGCTGTTTTGTTTATTCTTACTGTTAGCCACTCAGAGTCCATTTTTGAGTGAGTGACATATAAATGCAATAAACAAACAAGCAAACAAAATATGACAATTGCAGTGTGATCACTTTTTGTGTCCTTCTAGGAAGCAAAGTTGAGGGGGAAGCCAGGTTGACTTAACAACCGTGTTACTAAGTTAAGAATGGCAGGGATTCACTTAATAATGGTGGACAGAAATGTCACAAAATGGGGCAAAACTCACTTAACAAATGTGTTGCTTAGTAACAGAAATGGAGGGGGCTCCATTGTGGTCATAAGTCAAGGACTACCTGTGTAAGTCCTTATCATAGGACAAGTTCTTTTGCTACCGGTAGCGTGTCCTTTATTGTTCCGGTAGGAACCCACTACTGCCCCCCTCCCATTTCTTTTATAGCACCGGAGCAGAGGCATCATGGCTAACTAGGAAGAGAGAGGAGGTGACAGTAGAAGCTTAATTTTAAAGCCTAGAATAGACATGAAAGACAAATGCTGTGCTGTGCTACACAGAAAATGACAACATAGGCAGAAATAATTTCTCTTTCTGTGGATGGATGGATGGATGGATGGATGGATGGATGGATGGGTGGGTGGGTGGGTGGGTGGGTGGGTGGGTGGGTGGGTGGACAGACATCATAGATAGATGATAGATGAAAGATAGATAGATAGATAGATAGATAGATAGATAGATAGATAGATAGATAGGCAGGCAGGCAGGCAGGCAGGCAGGCAGGCAGGCAGGCAGGCAGGCAGGCAGGCAGGCAGGCAGGCAGGCAGGCAGGCAGGCAGGCAGGCAGGCAGGCAGGCAGGCAGACATCATAGATAGATGATAGATGAAAGAGATAGATAGACATGATAGCAGTATAAAGGTATATGAGGGGTTGCCACAGAGAGGAGGGGATCACTCTATTCTCCAGGACACCAGAGGGCCAGACGGCTGGAAGCTGACCAAGGAGAGATTCAACTTGTAAATAAGGAAGAACTTCCTGATGGTTAGAGCGATCAACCAGTGGAACAGCCTGCCTGCGGAGGTTGTGAACTCCCCAACTCTAGACACTTTCAAGAGGAGATTGGACTGCCATTTGGCTGGGGTGCTGTAGGATTTCCTGCTCAGGCAGGTGGTTGGACTTGATGACCTGCATGGTCCCTTTCAACTCTAACAATAAATAGATGATAGATAGATAGATAGATAGATAGATAGATAGATAGATAGGTAGGTAGGTAGGTAGGTAGGTAGGTAGGTAGGTAGGTAGGTAGGTAGGTAGATAGATAGATAGATAGATAGATAGATAGATAGATAGATAGATAGATAGATAGATAGATAGATAGATAGATAGATAGGGGGGGAGAGGGAGAGAGAGAGTTAAATAGATAAATAACTAAATACTGTATGCAAAAAAAATTAAAGTAAATCTATAATGATCTCTGAAGATAAACCAAAACAGAACAATTAACAAAGCCCTTCCTATGGGCTATCTAACCATCACATATTTCAGCAGGTTAGAGGCATTCTGTTCTTTTTCAGTCTAAACATGGCAGATAGCAGGACTTGGATAGAGCAAACAAGGAGGGAACTAAGCCAAGACTTTGTTCCTCCTCCTCCAGAAGGCATCAACAGGAGAGTCCAATAAAATCTTGCAGATACTGTCACCACTGCAGCCATTTTATGAGTGCCCTGAGATTTATTAGGTCTCCTCTGCCCTCTAGTACAGTAGAGACTGCTGCCTTGTGGCCACCACTGAAGTGGAAGATCTTTTTTAGTCTGAAGTCTTCCCTGATTTGCACTTTACCACATCATGAACATGCCTCAGCAGTTCTCCATTCATCTCATTCCTGTCCCATATCTGAACCCAAAAATCACCCTTAGCTGTTCAGTTATAGTGTTTTCCCTCTTAATCAAATAAAAAAACTAAAGCAATAATTATTCAATGAACCATTCTGTTAAAAATCCACCCAAGATTTGGCACCCGATTGCTTCCTTTCCTTCTTTTTCTCCATCTGACTTTTTTTTTTATTATTATTGCTGGTCATCCCCTTGGCTGCTGGCAATTGAATCTATATATTCTGTGCCAAAACTACCACCTCATTTCACCCCATTTTTATTCAGATACATCCATTTCCCTGCTTTGATTACTTGGCTAAATTTCTCAAACGTTCAGCAGTTGGTGACTTTCGGTCGCTCTTCTGATAACTGTCCAATCCTTACTAGGAAAAATAAAACCACATAGGCTCCAAAACTCTGGAATTTGCTTCCTTATAGACTTTCTTTTTTGTTGAATGAATGATATTGATAGTTTTTTTAATTCGAATGTTAAGATTGTTTTTAATGTATTAGCTGGATTGTTATTGTTGTTTCCTGTTTTTCTGTACATGCTGTGAGCCGTCCCGAGTCCTCAGAGAGGGGCGGCATACAAATCCAATTAAATCTAAAATCTAAATCTAATCTTTTCAAGAAAACTGACAAAGTAACAGATTCTTATTTTTATGAGTCAAAAGACTTCAGTTCCTTTACCCGCCCACCCCCACTTCTTTTTAGCTGCATTATATTTGAAACATGTCCCATTTTTAAATCTTTAGCAAGATCTAACCTTACTTCCAAGTTCTTGAATTGAAAATTCAAAGAAGATAATGTATGAATTCATTAGGATTGTATATTTCCTCTGCACTGTTTCTCTCTATCTCTCTATGATCTACTGTATCTTTCTCTCTCTTTCTTTCTCTATCTCTCTCCCTCTCATTCCTTCTCTCTCTCTTTCTCCCTCCTTCCCCTTTCTCTCTCTCTCGTCCCTGCCTCTTTCTCTCTCTCTGTTCCTCCCTCCCTCCCTCTCTTTCTCTGTCTCTCCCTCCTTCTCTTTCTCTCTCTCTCTCCCCCTTCAGTGCCTATTGGTACTGTCTACCAGTTACAAATTAATCTGACTCCCATTAGTAGCTCTTCTTCATTTTAATGCTTTTGATATTGATTGTTTTTCTACACTGAAGCTTCGGATGCAATTTGGAATCGTGAATGTTGCATCTCGCCTTGATCGTCTGGAAATAAGACAGACACGATAATATTGTTTTGCATTAACAGCTCCATATCCCAGAAGCCTCTAATATGACATTGCCGTGCGACTCAAGCCAACCCTGCTTAACCAAGCTCCTGACATCTACAAACTAGGCAAGCACCAAGAAACTCTAGTAGAAGATCTCACGCTGTTATGGCATTGGAGTCATGCACCAATAACTCAGCATCAGCTGTCATCTTTAATGCTGGGCGCCTCAGATTCACAGGGGTTACCTACCAAGTAAAGAACTGCAGGCAGCACACTGCTGCTGAAAATAATTGAGCAATAGGTTCACAGCAGGATGTATCCTGAATTGTTCCTTGTGAAATTATATACTTTTAACCTGGGGGGGGGATAATTTAGAAGAGTAAACCTCACCCCCCCCCCCAACTTTCTATTTTCAGTAAAAGCTGGAGAGGTGCTTTTCATTTGCAGACTAAAAAAAAAATCAGGCTGAAAGTTATGCTGCTAGGCATGATGATGTTCGTCCATCATGTTCGAAGAGGAACTTGACACCTAATGGGTTGTGGGCTGTAGACAGGGGTGGGCTACTGCCTGATTGGGGTGTGTGGATGCAATGGGGTAGCGAAAATGGAACTCCACCCCAGAGCACCCAATTTGCACTGAAAGATGTTGAAAGAAAATGCAGGGCGTCCTGCATAAACCATGCCCACAGTGTGGTAGTAAAGATTTTGGTAGCCCTTCACTGGCTGTAGATGTGTCCGCAGGTGGATGGTCAGGCCTATACGGTCACAAAATGTTCTGCCACACATCACAGCATTTGCAACTCTGGTCTTGCAGAGTTCTCGCTTCTCTTCTGCTATAATTAGCAATAGCATTTAGACTTATATGCCGCTTCATAGTGTTTTTACAGCCCTCTCTAAGCGGTTTACAGAATCAGCATATTGCCCCCAACAATCTGGGTCCTCATTTTACTGAGTCAACCTTGAGCCGGTGGTGAGATTGGAACTGCTGAACTACAGCTAGCAGTTAGCTGAAGTAGCCTGCAGTGCTGTACTCTAACCACTGCACCACCCCAGCTCTTCTGGCCTCAGATGTCTGGCAGCCTTGGTGGATTAATATGCCCCATGTTGGTCAATCTTGTGTCAGAGTTTCCCAGAAGGTGGTGTCAATATTGAGGTACTTGAAGGAGACTTTCAACGTGTCTTTGTATTGTTTCCTTTGTCTCCCGTGGGATCACTTTCCTTTAGACAGCTCACCACTATATTTAGGGATGCGATGGTCTGGCATTCTAGCAACATGGCCTGCCCAGGATGTCTGGGCTTTCATCAGCAGGGTAGGAATTGATGGCAGGCCTGCTCTGGAGAGGACCTCAGTGTCAGGCACCTTATCCTGCCACCGGATCCTCAGAATTCTGTGGAGGCAGGTCATGTGGAAGTGGTTCAATTGCCTAGCATTTATTTATTTATTTATTATTTAGATTTGTATGCCGCCCCCTCTCCGAAGACTCCTGTTGTTCTGCTGGGCTCTCTGATAGAAGCCTCCCGAAAATTCAAGGATACAAATTTCAGAGACACACACGTTTGAAAATTCAAACCAATGTTCTTTATCACAAAAGTCAAAATAAACTATTGTATTGCAAAGAGCACTCTTCCCAAAACAACAAGATAGTCTGTACAATTTCCCTTAAGCAGTTATTAAGTACTTAGCCAGCAGCTGTGGAGTAACTTCACACCCCTTCTTCTTCCAACGAAGGGAGACACACACACACGCTGCTCTGCTTTGGTTTCAAAGGTGTGAAAAAGCAACAAAGTCCAGCAAAACAAGATTCCTGACGAACTCCGATCAGATATTCTTCCACAACGGCCAAACCCACATGCTGCTATTTATAGCAGCAGCCCTAATTACTGGAGCCCCACCCAAACACAGGTGGACTCCGTTATTTCCTGTAATATGTTCTTACTTGGTCTCTTCTACACATAATTCTGTGCTTGCGTAGGTCCAAAATGTCATCATCTGAAGCTATAGAAGATAAAGAAGATTGACTGCCTTGGCTGTGTGCCAAGCCCTCTTCTGCCGAGTCACTCTCACCTTCTTCTTCATCCAAGGAAACTAAACTCTGAACTGATTCTGTTGGCAATAACATAGGCCTGTGACATGTTGAAGTTTCTCCTGCATCCACCTCCCCATTCCCTGGGGCAGAAGCTGGGCCAGAGCCATCCGCAACACCTGTATACAATCCAAGTCTCATGGCATACAACAGGGTAATTAACACTACTGCTCGGGAGACTTTGAGCTTTGTAGCAAGGCTTATTCCACGTTGGTTCCACATGTTCGAACATGCTAACAAATTATCCACATTACTAACGTGGGCAACCAACTGCCTATACCCCATTATCTTCCTCAGAGACCTCAACCTATCACACATTAACTGGTCCTTAAATGAATGCAGCACGGAACCCATCCATTCTACTATATATAATACCGTCACCTATCTGGGACTCGACCAACTAGTTACTAACAATACCAGACTTGATAACTGTCTGGATCTCATCTTCTGCTACAGCCAAAATGCAATATATGGCTTACAAATAACAGAACCATTTTCCAATAGCGACCACAGCATGATAAACTTCAGTCTCAACCTAAGCCATACTATGATCCACCAAAATAATATAACACCAAAATTCAATTTCAAAAAAGTGAACTACGAACTCATTGAAGCCCACCTCTCAACATTAAACTGAAAAACTCTATTCTCTGAATGCTACACTACTGATAACCACTACAACACATTCCTACTCGAAATGAAAATTATCATCAGACTTCATGTACCTCTAACATGTACCATAAACCAAAAAAAAATAACCTCCCCATCTCATTAAGAAAATTACAAAAAAGGACAAGTTTCCAACTTCAAAAGCCGATATAAAAGCATTTGTAATCAAATAAAAGCAGAATGCCTGAACTACTACAGCAAACAAGAGGAAAACCTCCTACGCAACAAATCTAATAGAGCTTTCTACAACTTTGTCAACAATAAACTCAAAGACTCTAGACCTATCCCACCTCTCAAAGGACCCAACAACAAAGAATACGATGATTCATCCAAAGCCAACCTCCTCAACTCTTTCTTTGACTCTGTCTTTGTTAACAGCAATGGCTCATCCCCCAATTTCATCAATCGCACCTCAAACTCCCTCAACGACCTAACCCAAATAGTCTTCACTGAAGACCGAGTTGAAAAAGCATTACGTGACCTTAAACCTTCTCTATCAGTCAGACCAGATGGTCTTTGTGCTTACTTCCTAAAAAAGCTCTCTTCTGCCATAGCTAAACCACTAAGCATAATTTTCAAAAAAATCCTTCAGAACCAGCACACTTCCTAAGTTATGGTAGAAAGCAACAGTCACCCCCATCTTCAGAAAAGGAGACCCATCTCTTGTCAATAACTACAGACCAATTTCACTATGCTGCATCCCATGCACAGTCATTGAATAAATTATAAACCAATCAATTACTCTCCATCTAGAGACTAATAATTTGCTCTCTAACAAACAATTTGGTTTCAGAAAAAAACTATCCTGCAACCTGCAGCTCCTCCACTGCAAAAATATATGGACAACTCATCTAGATCAAGGGAAATATATAGATGCAATTTATATCGACTTCTGCAAAGCCTTTGATTCAGTGGTCCACGACAAACTACTCCTAAAACTCAAATCCTATGGCATCTCAGGATCCCTCCACAGCTGGATTACACCATTCCTGTCAAACAGACAACGTGGCCAAAACAGGAAGCACCATATCCACCCCCGTCCCAGTTAAAAGTGGTGTTCCCCAAGGTAGTGTACTGGGACCAACGCTCTTCATTCTCTACATCAATGACCTTTGCAATTACATCACAAGCAACTGTGTCCTCTTCGCCGACGATGTAAAACTCTTCAATACCACCGATAACATAACTACTCTCCAAAAAGACCTGAACTCTGTTTCTGAGTGGTCTAACACATGGCAACTCCAAATCTTAACTAGCAAATGCTGAGTCCTACACATTGGGAAAAAGAATGTGAACTCCAAATACGAACTGAATAATCAAATTATCACAGATAATCCCCACTCGGTTAAAGACCTCGGTATACTAATAACAAAAGATTTAAGTACCAAAGCCCACTGTAACAACATAGCCAAGAAGGCTTCAAGAGTTGTAAACCTAATCCTACGTAGCTTCTGCTCTGGCAATCTCACACTGCTTACCAGAGCTTACAAAACTTTTGCCAGACCCATCCTCGAATACAGCTCATCCATTTGGAACCCATATCGCATCTCAGACATCAACACCCTTGAAAATGTCCAAAGATACTTCACCAGAAGAGCCCTTCACTCCTCCACTCGAAACAGAATACCCTACGAGACTAGACTTTCAATCCTGGGCCTAGAAAGCCTAGAACTAAGACGCCTTAAACAAGATCTAAGTATTGGCCACAAGATCATATGCTGCAACGTCCTGCCTGTCGGCGACTACTTCAGCTTCAACCACAACAACACAAGAGCACACAACAGATTTAAACTTAATATTAACTGTTCCAAACTTGACTGTAAAAAATATGACTTCAATAACTGAGTTGTCATTACCGGACTCTATAGTGTCATCCCCAAACCCCCAACAATTTACCCTTAGATTATCTATGGTTGACCTATCCAGATTCCTAAGAGGTCAGTAAGGGGAGAGTACAAGTGCACTAGAGTGCCTTCCATCCCCTGTCCTATTGCTCTCCTATATCTCCTATACCTTTCTTCTATTCCTATATCTCTTCTTCTATTCTTTCATTGATATGTTCTATTACTATGTCTTCTTTTCTATTCTTTCTTAGATATATTTTACTACGAGTATCTCCTCTATAACCTTCATCATGTATTTTACTATGTGTGTGTGTGTGTGTGTGTGTATCCACTAAATCGCTCATTGTGTATTGGACAAAATAAATAAATAAAAAAAATAAATGTTGTTCATTAGTCTGCCAAATGTAGAGTTTTCCTTGGCGATTCTGCAGTTGACCTCAGTGTCAATTGTCACTGCATGGGAGAGGGTGCTGCCAAGGTATGTAAATTGGTCTGCTAGGCATAAATATTGGTGAAGCAACTACAGTAGCTATCATTTTAGATTAGCTTGCTCAAGACTTCCCTGCAAATTGCACTCTTGCTTACACAAGACTTCCCTGCTGAAACACAGAAAGAGCAAATATTCTGCAGAGGAATTACTGTATATCTAAATTGTTATGCTAAACTAGCTGTTACAGAGGGGAAAAAAGAGAACTTAGGTGCACCAGAACAAGCTATTTTGCATCCAATGATTATATGACATACTATTCAGAGTATAAGGGCCCATGAAAGAATGGAGTGACAATGATATTCCAAAGGGAGATGACTAATTATGAGTTCATCAATAATGCAATAATCTACAGGATCATATTGTAATGAATTAGTGGGTAGTCAGAGAAAATCAATATTACAAACGATATGGCCATACTCCTGATTCAATGGCAGAAGAGACTTAGGAGTTACATGCAATGTGTTTTAAAGTTGTAAGTCATTAAAAATGCAAAACCTGGTAAAATAGAAGAATTTGAAATTGCAGGAAGATTTTAGATTGGGTAGCAATAGCAATAGCAGTTAGACTTACTGGTATATACCACTTTACAATGCTTGACAGCTCTCTCTAAGCAGTTTTACAGAGTCAGCATATTGCCCCCAACTATTTGTGCCCTCAGTTTACCCATCTCGAAAGGATGGAAAGATGAGTCAACCAAAACAGAGAGTTTGTTAATAAAATTGTGAAGATCATTCTTGGTTATGCCAATACCTAAACACAACTCTACAACATTCAGATGGGCAACACTGGAATCAAATTAGGTCCCACAGAGTTGGCATTCTCTGGGTCCCGTCGACTAAACAATGTCATCTGGCGAGACCCAGGGGAAGAGCCTTCTCTGCGGCTCCACCCGAAGATTAGGATTGCCCCCACCCTCCTTGCCTTTCGTAAACTCTTTAAAACCCACCTCTGCCATCAGGCATGGGGGAATTGAGACATCTCCACTCGCCTATATAGTTTATGCATGGTATACAGTAATACCTCATGATACGAACTTAATTGGTGCAAGGAGGAGGTTCGTAAGACGAAAGGTTCGTAAGACGAAACATTGTTTCCCATAGGAAACAATGTAAAGTCAATTAATCCGTGCAACCAAAAAACCCCCCGCAAAAAAACGGCTTTCGGCGACTG